>NC_054542.1:22015472-22197972 GCF_017654505.1 Polyodon spathula
CCTGTGCTTGACCCTTCGCTGCCACCTGCAGGTCCTGTGCTTGACCCTTCGCTGCCACCTGCAGGTCCTGTGCTTGACCCTTCGCTGCCACCTGCAGGTCCTGTGCTTGACCCTTCGCTGCCACCTGCAGGTCCTGTGCTTGACCCTTCGCTGCCACCTGCAGGTCCTGTGCTTGACCCTTCGCTGCCACCTGCAGGTCCTGTGCTTGACCCTTCGCTGCCACCTGCAGGTCCTGTGCTTGACCCTTCGCTGCCACCTGCAGGTCCTGTGCTTGACCCTTCGCTGCCACCTGCAGGCCCTGTGCTTGACCCTTCGCTGCCACCTGCAGGTCCTGTGCTTGACCCTTCGCTGCCACCTGCAGGTCCTGTGCTTGACCCTTCGCTGCCACCTGCAGGTCCTGTGCTTGACCCTTCGCTGCCACCTGCAGGTCCTGTGCTTGACCCTTCGCTGCCACCTGCAGGTCCTGTGCTTGACCCTTCGCTGCCACCTGCAGGTCCTATGCTTGACCCTTTGCTGCCACCTGCAGGTCCTGTGCTTGACCCTTCGCTGCCACTAGCTTCCAGTGAGTTAGTTGTTTGAACTGCTGAAGCTGTTGGCTCTTTCATAAAACGTGTTATACGGGGCTCCTAACTGCCCTGCAACCTTAAGATGTCCTTGGCATCGTGCATGGCTCTTAACAGCAGAGATGCCCATGTTACTGACATCAAAAGACTTTCTACAAAACTTGCAGTATGCCCTGTGCACATCATCTTTCACTTCTCCTTTCCAATCCTTGAACTTAGGATCTTCCTTCCACTATGCCTTAAATTTACACTGCCTTCCTGACATTCTGCTCCTCAATTACTGGTAATTCTGAAATTAAAAGACTCCATCTTAGTGATATAGATAATCAAATGATTAACCCATATGCCATATCTTCAAAATATTTTTTTCTTATGTAATTGTTGTTTGGACTTATCAATGAACACATGATTTGGGGAGGGGGGGGAGAATAAACAACATCTCTAAAAAGTGTATTCTATGTTTGGCCTAATTTTAGACCATTGGTCACTTTTTTCAATTAATAAGTTAATTCAGGTAACGCTGGCTAAATCTGAGACTGACCGAGGGGTGCAAGAGCTTGCTACTGTAGGGGATTTGGATCTATTTATCATTTAGGTAAGCAGAAAAGTTTGTTGTGGTAATAACTCGAGCACTCTTATTTTATTCAAATCACGTTAACATTAACAATGAGTTAGCTAGTGTTAACATACAATAGCAGGAACACTTGAATTAGTTAGCACTAGTTAGACATCAAGTTCAATCGACCAAGTTAAAACGACAATTACTTATGTTAGTAAATTAATTTCACTATCATATCTTACCGGAGTTCATATCCTTGAGGTAGTTATCAAACCAAAGCAAGCTAGTGTGTGCGTGCTCAACTTAAACAGTCCTTGAACTCTGCGTGCGCACCGTCATGCATGCATGGTTTCTGCTATCAATCGCTCAAGCACTGGTAGCCAGCTATAGTGGTTACAGTTACTGAGATCGCACGACAATTACCTGCATTTTAGCTATTTTTGTCAACAAACGCGCGTCATCAAAAATGTAGTTATCACAAACAAAACTCATTATATTCCATGCCTGGTAAAGCCAAAGGATAATTATCCTTGGTAATGCTATCTGTGTTGGGTCTTATTGCTTTTTATATATATATATATATATATATCACGTAATTACGTGATAATTTCTAATCACATGATAATTCTTGGTACTGCAACGCTGGGTCGCCTTGAAGCTTTCTCCATGACTGTGGTCTTTTATTTCCATGTACTAGTGACAATTTGTCCAAGTGTGTCATACGAATGAGACTTGTTTGTTGTTGTTTGTATACTCTTAGTAAATTAATGGTACAACCAAAAAAATATAGATTTTAAAACAAACAGCATTTAACAACATGTTTAAAGACTAGCCTAAACATGCATGGACAAATGTGATCGCAAAGTTACGTTTTTCCAAAGGATTTACTCATGAGTAAGGGCAGTACAAGTGCTTACTACTAGTTATCATATCGTACAGCTTATCTACTCAAACATGGTTAAACAGCCCCTAATAAATTATCCCTATGACGAATTAACGTGATGCTCCCTATCACACACACACACACACACACACATATATATATATATATATATATATATATATATATATATATATATATATATATATATATATAATCCTTGGGCTCAACTCTTATATTGTTAACTCAGGTATTTCTCAACTCAGCTAAACGCAGTTCAAATAAATAAAAACAAACAATACATGGGACAAAAGGTATTTAGATTAAAAAAAAAAACAAACAAACAAACAACAACATAAAAGCAGTTACATGAAATACCAGGGCAGGCGTTTGAAAAATCACATATCACATATCATTACCCCGTTAAATAACCCACTCATATTCGCGCTGAAGTGCAACAGAATTTTAACATGACACTATTTTCGAATTAGCGTGACGATGGAAGCATTTGGTTGGTTATAAATGACATTGCATACGCCCACTGCATACATACCATGTGACAACTTCAACTTCCGCTGTGAAACAGCCGCTCCTGGCCGCAGTAATACTCTATTGTTGAGAATAGGGAATAGCTAATCCAGCATTTGCAGACACTATTTGCAACAGCCTGTCTCAAAATCACAACAGAGGTAAAATATTTAAATAATTACATAAAGGGAATGTATGTAGTTCATGTGTAATGCTTTGTGTGTTTTTGTACGCGTAATCTTTCACGTTTTCTGTAGAGTGTTTTTCTGTATATTGTTTTCCAGTATTAAGTAAAACAAATGCTATTGGATAAAGTATAAGCCTTTTACGTATCCTTTAGAAATTCGAATTTGAAATTGCAGATGCTAAGTTAAAGGCTCTTTGTTAGAGTAACGAAACGTGCATGTGTCACGTGAGTGGCCGCGTGCGAAAGGGCAGTCTGAACAGTGCAAGAAGACACCAGTACAGTACGAGTCACCAAATGAAAAGAATAATCTAAATGTGGCAAAGTAAATCAAGACTGTGTTTAGACCAACCTCAGAATTGTCTGAATTTTGAAGCAGAGCATGCATGCATGCAGTCATGAGTGTTGAGATTTGTACCTTGGCTATATTACTAAGTTCCATTTGGTCATTTGTGACTAATTTGCAGCTTTTAAATAAGGTGTTTCATTTGCTTAAAGCATTCACACGGAAGTGTGTTTTACAACTTGCATGACTTCATATATTGTTCTCAACTGTCTGTCTTCATTTATCCAGGAAAGCATAAGATGACAAAGAAACTGCTGATTGATGTTGACTGCGGTGTGGATGACGCACAGGCGATAATGATTGCCCTGGCAGCTCCTGATGTGCAGGTCTTGGGGATAACCTGTGTTTATGGAAACACTTCCATAGACAATGTCTGCAAAAATGTGCTCAGAGTTCTCAAAGTTTGCAAGAGGCTTGAGGTAATCATTAATAAGGGTAAATTGCAGTGAAATTACAACGTTGCAATACGCTGTGGCCTGCAAGCAATTTTAGATAAGACTTTTAACATTTTCAAACAGCAGTGATGTGATTCACTGAAAAGCACACATTCTATTTGGATGAAATTATCAAAGCAAAAGACACGTGGAGAGGCAAAATTGGGAATTGTGAGTTCTGTATAAGAGCAATGTAGCAGGACACTAGATACAGCAGTGGTAAAGGAAATTGCAGATAAATTGAAAACATAAAGACAGTAATAACATTTGAAGCTGGTACTCTTCCATTACGGCCTGTTTTGGTGGTTGTAGCACCCTTTTAGTTCATAAAATGTGCCTAATGAGTTGTTTGTAACAATAACCATTTTTTTTATCCTGTGCGAAGGGGATATAGTGGAGGCAGTCATGTCACCTGGTAGCTATCAACTACAGCAAAACTGAAATGGTTCTTTTAATATTGGGGAAGCAGTGCATTCAAGGAGCACAGAACAAGCGATCTAATCACAGCCCCTTCTCTGTGGCCTAATAGTGTCCAAGCTCAGTTCTCTAAAATTGAAGGGCAGGGCTGGTGGGAAGCGTCTAATTTTTAAAATAAAAAAAAAAAACAGGAGGAGGGATTTCTAAAAGAAAGTAAAACTACTAAGCAATAATTACAGACAGTTAAAATGTATAAGTACAGTGAAAACAAAACCAATAAAAATAAAGCACTTCTGTGAGAGAGAGATAAATTCGTCTCTTCCCTCTCTAAATGCTGAATCTGCCTTAAGCCACATCCACGCTCAGCTATTTTCCTGCACGTCTCTGCAGCTCTCCTCTGCTGTGTTGCTCTGTCCGGTTCTCTCCCTGTTGTGCAAGACACTTGTCTGTCTCTGTCGGCCACAGTTGCTGCGGTGCTCTGTGTCTCTGTCTGTCTGCCTTTACTGCTGCAAGCTGCACTGCGCCTCCCCCTGTTGTGCAAGACACTTGTCTGTCTCTGTCGGCCACAGTTGCTGCGGTGCTCTGTGTCTCTGTCTGTCTGCCTTTACTGCTGCAAGCTGCACTGCGCCTCCCCTCGCCTCTGTGCTCCGTCTCTGTCTTTGTCTCCCACAACTGTTGCAAGCTGTGTCTCCCATTCTGTGCTCGCTCTGCTGTTTTTAAAGCCCCTTCGCAATGGCAGACTGTCCTGTATAATTAGCACATTAGTCAATTGAGGAATGAAGTCCAGGTGAATATCACATTTACCTTAGTGAAGAAAAGAAAAACTAAAACAAATCATACATAAAACACATGTAAATCATAGTAATACTTATTGCACAGTGATTATATAAATGTGAAGAAAGGAAAAATAAGTACACAAGTATATTAATGCCAAAAATTAATAAATGGTAGTTGACACCTGCAGCACATTCACCTGCACAGCTGTATATGTATTGTTGTATGTCACACCTACATTTTTTTCATATATGGGGAGAACTGCTTATCCAATTGCCATTAAACAATTTTAATATTATTTAGCTTAAGTTCTAGAGTATCATATTCTGGGAGTCTAACTATATGGTATTCTGTTAATACATGTCAAGGTTTTGCACTTTTTTTTTCATCGTAGTACAGCTGTACCGATAATTTTTAATTTACAGCCGTAGGAGGGGGTGTTTGTTATTGATGTGCTTGTTTTACTTGAAACAATTTGGAGCAAAATGACTTGGTGTAAAGATCAATAACCCAGGTGCAGCATCATTTCAGCCACTCTGTAGTTAAAGAAGGTTTTTTTTTTTTTTTTTTAATTTCCTTGTAGATTCCTGTGTTTCGCGGTTCTTCTGGACCGATTCTTTCGGACTCCCTGAATGCCAGCCATTTCCATGGGGAGGATGGCTTGGGTGACTGTCCAGACCCGGAAGCACCGGGATTGGACCTGATCCACAAGGAACGAGCAGTGGAGGCGATGATAAGGATCGTCACTGAACATGAGGGGGAGGTGAGGTGGAATTAATGACGTGTACGCTTCTTTTTTTAGTCAAAATCTGTTTATTACCAGGGTTCTCCCTGGCTTGACTGCAGTTCAGTCTGACAGCCAACAGATTCCTATGACTTGATGCATAAATCAAACCAGACTGCTTAGTTGCGCTGTTAGAAACTTGCACAAGGATTCGATATAGTCCTGTTTATTTATTTATTTATATATATATATAAGCACAATTAGGTGCCAGGAATTTGCTCGGAACTGATGCTTTTAACAGCAATGTTCATATAGAAATTAGTGTCACTTGAGTCTGGAGGTTATTAATTGGTTATTTAGGCAGGCATTTAGGGTAATTAGATTTAACAGGTGCCTGATTAATCAAATTCTTGGCAACTTTATGTGCATGCAGATCTGCAATACAGTGTGTATGTGGATAAGCGAATGTTAATGTCCACAATTACAATAATATATTTAAGCTACAAATGTATTTTAGAATAGTGTGCCATGTGTAGCGTATTTTAAAAAATGTTTTATTTTAAATTATTTTGCCATGTATGCCTGTCATGCCTACATTACTCCCCAATCATAACATCTTTCTTTTTACCAGTAAACAAAGTGAAATTTGTTGTAAAAAATCTGAGGTCTGCCTTCTTGCTCTCGAAAGCCTAGAATTAAAAGTACTGTATTGAAAACATTGTTTAAGAATACGGATATATTTATTATGTTTGGCATATTAAATATGTAGACCTGCTAACTAAATAATTCTAAGGTACACCTTTGTATTTAGGAAGGAAGTACAGGTTTGTTAATGTAATTAATTGGTACATTTTTATATCGTAGCTTCACAGCATGCTTATGTCTTGTGACAAAAGCGTGTATTACGTTTTTGCCTGTGTGTTGCAAGCTTGTCGACTGCAGGCTTGTCTCCCATGTGATCTCTGCAAAATGCAAAGCAACACGCAGGCAACAAATGTGTTCCTGTTGTTGCCGTCGACAGAAGTTGCCCGTGTGACTAGGTCTGTACCGTCACATCGTACTATACTTTCCTAGATTTTGGAAATGGAAGTTCCAAAAATATCCTCGGAGTAGGAAAAAAGAACAGAGCTGGCAAGTAGAATGCTCTCAACTGGAATCTGCTGTAAATCCAGGTGACCATGATGTGTAAAGTTTCTGTAATATTCTAAAATCTTACAAAGTTGTTGTAAACAACCTTTTTAATTAAAAGATGCAAGTACAGTTATGGTGACATCTGAATTGGCATAGCCCCTCCTTAATTAACATTAAATCACACCTACTGACATGGCACTTTGATGTTTGTTGTAAACCCATGTTATAATAAAAAGAACAGGGTAGTGTTTTTTTTTTTTTTAAATTTCAGGAACATGCTGTCATAGCATGCTTCCTTTATTTTTGTTGTAAACATGTGCTGTTAAAAAAAAAAGTCATGGAAGTCCCTCTGAAGAGCATTTTCAATCTTGTTTATTATCATATTCTAAATATGTTAAATTATTATTGTTATGATTGATTGTTGTTATTATTATTGGTTCATTTTAAGGCTGAAATCTGTTGACTGTAGGACTGATCTCCAGACAGACCATAGCAATGTAAAACCACAGATTAACTTTTATTATATCCAGACTATATGTTTATTACAGATGATTGTACTGTAATATACTTTAAGGAAAATGTATGTTAAAATGTGTCCAAGTCATATAACAAACAAAAGAATACCCAGATAAACTGAATGAAACAATTTTTCTGTGACTTGTTTGTAGTAGCCTGTGGTGGGTTATGGGAGGAAGTGATGTGACCCGGAAGTGATGGAGGCAGGAAACACGTAGTTGGGGTTGGATTTTTATTTACAGCACACCCATAAGTACAAAGTCCCGATCGGTGGGTTTCCACACGATTGCAGTGAACAAACAAAAAAAAAAAACTGCCTCTGAGGCTTGCAATGAAAAACAAACAATCCACAAAGAACAGCAGGTGGCTTGGGCTCCCTCTCCCAAGCAGGAATAGTAGTTCTTGGAGATGCCTAAGATCACAGGTGAAGTCTGGGCTCGAAGGCAGCTGGCCTGGGAATCCTCAGTCTGGGTATACAAGCACAACAAAACAAACAAACTCGCAGAGCTCCCGCAGCACGACCGTCTCAGTTCAGGACAGGGAGACCGACTGGCAGAGCCCCACCCCTGCAATCAGTGCACTGCCCCACCTCAGCCAATTGTTGATTGCAATAATGGGGCTCGACCATGAGGTCCTGCCCCAAGTTAAGATGGCCGCTACAACTGCGGCTTCTGCCCCAACCCTGACTCCGCTTTTCTCCTCGGTCTCAATCCTTCCTGCACAGCGCTGCCAGTAGTTGGGAGGGCGAATTACAAGAGGGACTCCTTTCACTCCTGTCACATAGCCCTAAGGTGTAATGTGCTCTTTATTATTTTATAGGTCTGTCTTGTTGCTACTGCACCGTTGACTAACCTTGCTCTGGCAGTAAAAATTGATCCAAGTTTTCCTGAGAAACTGAAGAGTCTTTTTATTATGGGAGGAAACATGGAATGTAAGTTTTTGTTGCTGTATGAATTTTTTTGAGTTAGATCAATAGTTTGATGTGGTATACCTTATGAAAAATGGGCATTAATCATACATGTCAGCAACCTAAAGGCAAATGCAGACTGGAGCAAAATTCTGATCAGGAGACCTGCATGGTTTGCAGGTTAGACTCCAATATCACTATTAGCATTTCAAAATAATAATGATTGGGGATGTTTGTTGTTTTTTTTAATGTATCATTTTTTTAATGCGTTAACTTCATTTCATTTTTAAATTATCAGTGACACCTTTGTTTTTTTTTTCTATGTGTAGCGAGAGGAAACACGACAGTCTGTGGAGAGTTTAACTTTGCTGCAGATCCAGAAGCGGCCTACGTTGTCTTGAAAGATTACACGTGCCCTACATACATTGCCACGTGGGAATACACGTCTTATCACAAACTCCCCTGGGTGAGGATCTAACAGGCTTAGCCACTAGAAATACTTCAGTTTGTTACCTTCTGTGCAAAATAACTTAAAGGAAGGGGTTTGAAGACTGAAGCCACCATTCAATCCATATCACAATGTGCAGTGTGATGTGTATCGTGGTATATGTTATGGACTTGATTGGTTATTTTGTATTTAGGATATGTAATAAGCTCAGATGACAGGGTTAGAAACTTACACTTACCTTCCACTCAGTCCTGGGTTTCAGAACCCCCTTTGTTTAGGTATATTATTACAATGACCAAGTGCTAATAAATCTGTTCTGAACTGAACACATTTATCACGGCATGAATATGTAGGGCCTGTGGGATTATTATTTGGAGTTGATCATGCGGCTACAGTGCCGTGAAACAGTATTTGCCCCGTCTGATTTTCTGCATTTTTCACATTGAATTTGGTCAGATCGTTTTGTGGGTTGTGGTAGTATATAGAGGGAGTATATATAGAGGAGTTTGGTGTACAAGGTAATCAAACATGCAATCTTCAGGTGCGAAAAAGTTATTGCCCCCCTAGGTAACGCAACCCAATTAAAGGGATAATTAGGGTTAGCTGTTTGAATACTTTGGTTACTAGTCAGGCCTTATTTGGGCCAGCCCTGCCCAATATAAATCTAACTTTGGCCCTTACCATCAGAGTAAAGTTGTCAGCACACAGGTTCTAGAGGCACATCATGCCACAATCAAAAGAAATTCCTGAAGACCTCCAGAAAAAAGCTGTTGATGCCTATCAGTCTGGAAAGGGTTACAAATCAATTTCTAAGGCTCTGGGGCTCCACCAAACCACAATCAGCCATATTGTCCAAATTGAGAAAGTTTGGGACAGTAGTGGAGCTTCCCAGGAGTGGCCGTCCTGCCAAAATCTCTAAAAGAGCAAGGCGTAACATCATCCAGGAAGTCACTAAGAACCCTAGAACAACATCCAGGGATCTGCAGACCTCTCTCACCACGGCTAAGAAGTGTTTATGACTCCACCATCAAAGACACTGGGCAAAAATGGGATTCATGGCAGTGTAGCAAGGTGGAAACCACTGCTTACTAAGAACAATATGAATGCTTGTCTCAGGTTTGCCAAAAAGCACCTGAATGATCCTCAAGAGTTCTGGAACAATGTTCTATGGACAGATGAGTCAAAAGTGGAACTTCTTGGCCAACATGGGCCCAGTGCTTGCGAAAACCAAATGCTGCATTCCACAGTAAGAACCTCATACCAACGGTCAAGCATGGTGGTGGTAGTGTCATCATTTGGGGATGATTTGCTGCATCAGGACCTGGATGACTTGCCATCATTGAAGGAACCATGAATTTTGCTCTGTATCAAAGAATTCTACAGGAGAATGTCAGGCCATCCATCCGTGAGCTGAAGCTGAAGCGCAGCTGGGTCATGCAGCAAGACAATGATCCAAAACAAACAAGCAAGTCTATCAGGATGTTAAATCAGTGTCCTTGTAAGTGACTCTGCATATAATGCACAGTTCACAGCCTACCTCTGTAAAGCACTTTGAGGGTGGTCCACTATGAAAGGCGCTATATAAAAATGTATTATTATTATCATTACTGATTTCTTAAAACACAAGACAGTGGGCTCATAGAGACTGAAGGGGATAGAGATAAGAGATACAATTGTATATTGTTAATACTGTAATAATAATGTAACTTATTATATAATGTATATTGTTAATACTTTACAAAATCTATTTAACATCCTTTAGGATTTCTGTCATAGTTGGATGGACCAGAACACAGAAAAAGCCAGATTCATGAAGAACATCTTTGCCTACAGTATGGAGATGACAAAAAGCGATAGGATTAAAAACGAGACGGTTGGTGCTGATGGGTTTTTGTCTTGTGACTCCTATGCCATGGCTGCAGCTATTGATGAAAAAGTTGTTGCAGAATACATCGAGTGTGCAGTATCTGTGGAGCTGTCAGGAAAATTAACCAGAGGGATGATGGTCCTAGATACCCTGGATCTACTTAAGAAGAAGCACAAAGCCTTTGTTATGAAAACATGTAATTTAGAAAAGTTCCAATGTTTACTAATGGCAGCCCTTAAATAACCAGTTTTTATCAAATTCTCCATCTAGTCCTTTTGTAAGGATGCATGAAAAGTAATATCAGATTTGAATTCAAAACTTATTTAACAGATTGTTTTCTTTTGTATTTGGGTATCTAGTGTATCAAAGTAATTGTATGTGTGTACTTCCATTAGCTACATTGGTGCAGTTTAAAAAAAAAAAAAAAACATGGTATATTACTTTGTTACAGGAAGCTTTTCTTTTCTATGCCTTACTCTCAGGTTATCAGTTTATGCTTGTACTGGGGCCATTTCACCCCAGCAGTGTCTTCTAGGTCACAGCATGTTACTGAAAGCATGTCATTCAGTAGGGGAAGAGCTGTTTGTTTATTGACAGAAAAGAAGCCTGTGAAGGAGTGGCAACAACACAGTCTAAGGAAGTACTAGACAAAGCATGGTTACTAAACAGTTTTCTTCAATCTAGTGAAGTACCAGATATCATGTTTTGAATTTAAAATGTTTGCTGCAATGTTTCTTTCATAACTACACATTTATTATGACAGTTCATAAATTGTAAAATGCAAAACTTGGAAATGAAAGACATATATATATTAGGACCTAATATGTTTAATGTACAAGTACTCCAATTTTGTGTAATTCTCGTTTTAATAGGACAGGGCCCTTTGCCTTTTATATTGGCAAGTATATTTTGAAGTGTTCTACTTTCATGTTTCATATTATGGTCTATGAAAGAACCAGTTTAAGATTAAAGAACTGCTTGTAATTGCGCTATAGCAGTCGCTTACAATGTACCCTGAAACATTTTAGCAAAGGGATCACTTATTTGCATATGTGGGCCAGTTGAAATATTTTAATATACATTTTTAAAAATATTTTTTTTGTCTTTTGCTCTCTGCTTGGTACATATAAATATGCTTGTCTTTTTAGAGACATGAGGAATAATTTAAGATCCACTGCTGAAAGACTAAAAGATTAATCAGCAACTTGTAACAGAGATACCATGGAGTGGTCCATTTTTAGATTTCTGAAAGACTTGCATCACCCCCTTTTAGATTTTCATGAAATGTAGTACACATTATATAATAGGATGTTTTATGAAAAATGCTAAATAGATTATAATCCTCTAGCCTCAGAATTACTGACCATCGTTAACATTGATGTATGTTATATGACAGACCTTTATACAAATAAGTACTGTAAATAAAAAGGTTATTAAAATGCAGTGTAAAAGCAGCTTACCCTTAGGTCTCCGTTCTAGAGAAAGACAAGTTATTATGCAATGTTTGGATGTACACTTTACCATTTTTACCTGTTTTTCTTCCATTTAATCTGAGAAATGTCAGCCTGACCCTGAAGTTGTTTCTTGTAGGATGTTTCAGTGACATGTCATTTTATTTGTATTTACTGACTAGTAGGAGCAAAGGACTGCTTACTTCAGTTTTTACTGTATTTGTAGTGCTTATTAAATATGAAAACTATCTGGAAACTCTGGTTTCTGTTTTGTTGTTTAATTGTTAAGAAAATCAGTAACATGAAGAAATGTTTTTTTTTTAATTTTTTTTTTTAGTAATGTCCTGTTTTTTTGCTAAATCTTAAAGCAAGGCTTCAGGCAAAGAGGGGTTTGGCAATCTACGCACCAGTATGCAGTTTCTCTTCTGTTGTAGGGGCTTACCTTGTCTTAATTCAAGAAACAGTTGAGGTGATGAGAAAACAGCGTCTGCATATGTGAGATAGCATTTGTCTAATAGCAGATCAACAGGCTTAGTCATCTTACTGCTGTTTTCCTGTGCAGATGCGAAAACTTCTAAATTGCACACCGGTATGTAGCCACTTAACAGTTCGTGCAAGGCATACATTATAAAGGCCCACTTGAAGAGCTGATGGCTTCCCTTTCCAGGGGCAAGCAGCTTTATACTCGTCTGCTGTTCTGGCACATGTGCAAACTGGAAGCCGCTCATGAGGTCAAAAAGGTTGGATTTTATAAAGTGGGTCATAGCCCTCCTCTTCAGAATATAAACTCACATTGTTGCTAACTTGGAGTATCATCATTAGAGACCTGAACCTGTCCCTTTTCAAAAGTCGAGCTGCAAATGTACCGTATAGGACCGGATTTGTGGACCAGTAATAGAGCTCTTTCTTCCTGACAACACTACAATGGAAAATAAAAATAGCCTCTGCTCTTTCAGTGTCACAAGAGTCCAGAGGCTGCAACTAGCAATGGATCTTAAAATCATTTTGTGGTCAATCACTTTCTTTGCATATCGGTTTGTTTCTACTTTTATGTCTGAGCATGGCTTTGCTAATGAAATATTCAACAAATTTGAGCGGTCCAGTTTTTTTTGGTTTTAGAGGCCATGGGTTACTTTAAAAGGTGGGATAATAGGAACGTTTTCTAGTTCAGTGTCCTTTTTTATTAAAAGTTTTATGGCATTCTCAGTTTCCAGCATATTGCTCAAAAACACCATAATTTGGGTCACGTAATGGCTCTTCTTTAATTGCAAAATCCACAGCTTCTGATTAATTTCTAAAGACATTTCCATTTCTTTATGGGTTTTTCACTTTTACAAGCTGTTTATAGACTAAAGGTTACAGACTGGCATTTGTCACCAGCAATTCAATTTTAAAGAATATGGCATGCAATACAAATTAATAATTGGAACAACATGTATTAACAGTGAATATTCATATAAAACATGTTATGGTAACTATTCAGACAATCAAGTTGTTACTCCAGGTCTTTATTATATACAGTCATAGTTGTGTGGAACTAGGGTTCATGAATATCACATTTTCCATGTTCCTCTGATGTACGTACATTTCAATAACCCTTTCTTCCTCTGAATCTTGATCTGTTATCCAGCTATACAATAAAACGGAGAAAATAAAACCAGGTTAGTTTATTGATAAGGACACATGCTTTGTAAGGATTCAAGACTAAGGAGTTTATTTTTTTTAAATCAGCTGTGGGCAATTAAGTAGCCATAACACAAACTACCCCGGAATTAAATAAGAATCAGAGTATAGCTTAAACACTAAGAAACAAAAGCGAGTAAACCTTTATAACTGAGGCTTAGCTGTCTTCTCTGGTCATTTGGGATTTCTGCAGACAGATACAAGTAAATGACATGATGGTGGACTACAGATAAGTTATACACGGGCGATCCTCGACTTACGACGCACGGCTTTTGCATTATTACCCTACTTCGACTTTATGACATTGATACGGCATTTACGAAACGGCAAGACCTGAGCCATGCGTCATGTGCGCATGCTCGGTGTCCGAACTGCAGTACCTGCCGTGGTCGCTTTGACTGAGTCTAGCGGGTTTTTTTTCTTTTATGCATGTTAACTTTTTTTTTTTTTTTTGCCGTTAACAATGTCCGATAAGAGCATATGGCTCAAAACGAAACCTAAACTGTGAACTCTGCCACATGATGAGGGGCTTACTTCAGGCGATCGTATTTCCTGCTATGAGTACCACATACACACCGAATACATAATTGGAAAGCCCAAGTCTGTACTTGTAAACAAGCCAGGAAGGTGTCTGAGAAATATGTGCATAACCACGGGGCTGAGTGTAAATATTTGCATGAGTACGGTATAACGGGTCATGTTTTGTAAAACTATTATCTGGCTGAAGAGTCAGGAACGTAACCCCAATTTATAACATTGCTCCTATCGGAAAATGTGCTTCGACTTAGAACGCGACTTTCAGAAACCAATTGTGTTGTAAATGCGAGGACTGCCTGTATATCTATCTATCCATATCTCTCTCTCTCTCCCTCTCATATATATATATATATATATATGTGTATGTGTATATATATATATATATATATATATATATATATATATATATATATATATATATATTTATATATAATATATATATATATATATAAACACTTACTTAAATATTAGCTACATATCAAATACTTACCATTGATCTTTTACATTCAAAAAAAGAAACTTGTAACGCTTTACATACTCCTCCCTTTAAGCACTCTCTCGGACTCTTCCCTTCCTATCAGAGTAAAACAAAAAAAAAGTGTTTATATTTTAGGATGCTACATCAATGAGTAAGTTACTTGTTTTTTACACACCACACACACACACGAAAAGCTCTCAAACAGTAGTGTCATCGCTCATGCTCAGGAGATTTAAATAGTTGGTACCAATTGGTATTGTTCAAACCTGAACAGTGTGTTAAACATGCCAGGTAAAGGTCGGCATGGAGCTCCCAACAATAATACACGAAACACTAATCCACAAGCAGATGAGAAAATAAGACATATATGGAATCCTATCCCTCTTTATTCATTCATTCTAGGATCCAGTGTAGTGTTAGAAACTTACTTAAAGTAAATGCTAAAGTCAATTACACATCATTTTTTTGCAAACTTAAATTGGAAACAGACCAATTTCTGTTAAAACAAAAATCAATTCACAATTTAGACAAAATAAGTCACTGTAAAGTTGCACAAGTAAAACAATGTTTAGGCATGGGCAGTGCGCTGCGTACCACTCTTTAACATGGTGAGAAAATACACTATACTTGTGCTGACGCAAACGGGTATGTGCAAATGACGTTTTACTCAGAAAAACAAGGTCTTTGTTCCGGTCCTGAAAAGAGTACGATATGACTCAAACCCGGGAATTTCAAAAATTTCTATATAGATATTATATATATATATATATATATATATATATATATATATATATATATATATATATATATTAATTATTAAGTAATTACAATTCTTACAGATGAATGTGTCTAACTGATGAGCAACATTTAATGGGTTACTTAAAATTGTAACCCCATACGATTTTGTGGGTTAACTACAGTTGTCTTAGTAGTGATTTGTGCAGTAGTCAATCACAGCATTGACAGTGTACCATTTTCTGACCCTACATAGGTGTAGTGTTATAAAGTAGTAGATAGTCACAATGAGGTACGCATACCAAAACTTGACCTGCGTAATATTAGAAAGTGGTACGCTGTGAAATTTTGGTACAAGTGCAGTCAATTATGATGTGATTTTTTGCAAACCGTTAAATTATACTTTTTTTTCCAAACTTAAACCAGAAACAGGAAAAAAAAAATCACAACAAAATCTGTTCTTTTGTAAAATTCAAGTGCAAAACGTAATCATTTTTTTTATGATAAAAGAATTACTATGGTAAACATATATATATATATATATATATATATATATATATATATATATATATATATATATATATATATATATAAAAAAAAAAAGACCGAAAACAGCATAATGTACCAGATTTGAACGGGCACTTTCGTGTTTTCAAACCGTAAGTTGTTTAGACATGCGCGAGCAATTGCGGTTCTCTGCGTACAACTTTTTACCTTGCCCTTAAAAATAAGGTTTCGTGTTTTGGCTTCAGTAGAACCTTTGACCAAGAACCTGTGCACGTGACCATAACGCAAAAACGGACCCGGTCATTAAACATGCTGAGGTTGAAAATGTAGTCGCAGCAGTTAGTATGAACCAACTGTTTGGTTATGTACATAACACTGACTAACCTACATGTCCGTCAGAAGTTCTATATCAATACATAATGTAAATGATCTCTCTAGGCAAACGTGTTAGACTGCATCGCTGTGTATACGGGTTATAGGTAGTTTGTTACGTGCTTTAATTGTATTTCACGCTAGTAATGTATAGCTTTTTTTAAAATCAATCTGTAATTGGCAAACCCAGGACTGGAAGACCCAAAAAGCTGTCTAACAAGGATGAGCAATACTTGAAGATAATATCCTTAAGGAATAGAAAGAAGACAAGCGTTGAACTGACAACAGAACTGGCAGAAGGCAAGGGTGTCGTTGTCGGCGGTCCTATAAAAAGTGCGCACTACTGCCGGGCTAGATGACCGAAATGCAGAAACTTGACTCCTGCTTTTTCTTCAGCCAAGATAGGTTGGTGCAGCCTGGAGGTCGCTCTGCACAATAATACACCCCTAAGACAAATCTGTTATGTGTTTGCAGATATAGATATACAAAGCAGGGATCACTCGTGATCTGCTGCAATAACAAACTTAACCCACCTTGAGAACGCAATCATGTTGAAGCAAACACGACTTCAAATCCTCTCTTACGCCGGAGCACGCTTTATTGTCGTCCTCTTTATCTTCATAATATTTCGGCATCCCCGCTAAAACAAGATGTTCTCTATTATTAAAGAAATACCTACAAAATCAAAATGGTTAACTAACGCGTTCTCTACTGCATACAATTCACTAATTGTTGTGAGGGCAGCCATGTAAAACAGACGTGCAATTGAAACCTGCCCTTTACGAAGGTATTATGGGAAACGTGGTAATTTCAAAAAAGAGACCCAGCCATCTATAGGAAGAGATAACTACTATTCCCATAATACATCAGGAAGAGGCGTGGTTCTGTCTGTACAGAACGCTACTACGTGTTAGGTTTGTTACAGGAACTCGGGATTAGGTTTGGAGTTTGCTGTGGAATATAGTGTATTACAGTTCTGGGAGATTCATTGTTGATTGCTGTTTTTGCAGGTATGATTCGACGATTTTTTGTTGTTGTATTTCAGTGCAAATTAATTGTTTTGCATATGTGCATTTGGCTGTGCCAGCAAAAGGAGAGCAAGGCCTGTTTAGTAGAAGGGACCTACTATGCAAACTGTTTACTTCTGTAACATACAGCCAATAAAAAATAAATGAATCAGTTAATTAAAAAAAAAAGATGGTGTCCAAAACCGGCCTTTTAAACGTAATTTTGTGATTTAGACTTTTAAGAGGTAAGTCAATATTGTTCTCACTGGACGGCTGTAATAGTGCCAGCCAAACATCAGTTGTTAGCTAAGGGTTAATTAAATATATAGCTTCGACAGTGTCATCTTCTGTACTAGTTACTATTAGATCAGGTTTTCTTGAAAAAAGTGCAACATATTTGCTGTGTTGACACCATGATTGAAAGCAGTTTTGTTTAAACTGTAGGACAGTAAAGTTCTCTGTTGCTACTAGAGAAGAGCTACTATAGCTAGGCTTGCTACATTTCGATATGAATATGTAAAGCTAGTTAAACGTCGAATTTAACTGAAATAAATGTATGTAAGATAAACGTCGGTAAAATTCTATAGTTATAGTGTGTGTATGTATATCTATATCGTACCAAAAATAACAATTTAGAAATCGTCTATAGTTTGTTTAATTTTTGTACTTACTGGTATGGATGTGCTTTTGGGAAATTTATCAACGTTTAACTGCTGTGCAGGTGTCGGCTTTTAACCATATCTACATACCAGGGGCGTAGCTAGGTAGGAATGAAAATGAAATGAAATGAAAATTCGGGTGGACGGGCAAGTACCAAAGGTCTGACGTCACAGGAAATAGTTTACATTACAGAAATGATTTAAATCAATTAAAACTCTGAATTCGTCAAATATCTCCCAGGGGCTTGAGCAGAGCAAAGTAGCCAAGACTGAAAATGTACAGTGCCGTATACACTACAAATACAAATCACATATGCATACAACTTACAGAAACAAACACACTGCACAGTAAGAACCGTTTCATTTGACAAAAAAAGTGCAAACAATAATTTTAAAATTCCCCAAACAAAAAGGTGGTACTGCTTTTTTTTCCTTAGCTATATTGTAATAACTTGTTACCTCTGTAACTCACCTTGCATAAGGGCGTCTGTCAAGCAAAAATTAAAAATCAGGCTAAACTCCTGCTGCCTTCAAACCAAAACTAAAATCTTAGCTGTGCTGAGAATACCTCGTTTCCAGGTAAATATGGCTGCTTTCGTTTTCACTGCAATTTATCAGGTAAAAAAAATGTTATACATGGTAGAAAAGTGAGCGGCAAACCTTAAACAAAAAAATAAATATGAATTTTTAAAACCACAGATACCATCAAATAATTGATAAATTGTAACTTCATACATGCCACTGATACGCTAGGTCAGTGTTCTTCATTGCAAGGCCGGCGGGCCACTGGCGGCCCCTGACAATACACAAATGTGAAAAAGATGGTGTTTGTTTGACTACGTTGCCATAGTTACCAAATACACGGCGCTGATCAAAGTATTAATTCACAGTGTGAATTACTGTAAGGAAAATAAAAAGCCTATTTTTTCACGGTACATTGCAAGAAACTGAAATCAACTTATTTTTTGCTTAGGAAATCAGCTTTAGATAAGCCAGTGCCTGACATTGCTACACAACACATTCCAAACACACACTAATTTTTTACAGTACCCAGAATATTTAAGATGGAAAACTGTATATAGAGGGAACACTCCCAACCACTCTGTCTCCCATGTAAACCATTTAAAATGTTTGAACTAGACAAATAATAAATGTACTTGCATATATTTGCAGTGAATGCACTTTAAAAAGTCAAACAGGCTGCATCACCAAACCAGCAAGAACACAGTGTTACATTTTAAGCAATTACTGAATACAGTACAATGAAAGGCAGCCAATTACCACTGCCTAGTAATCTGTTTCCTCTCGTCTCCGCTCCACCTTACACAGGATAAAGCAAGGGGGCTTGCAGTCATATGGTCATGACACTCCAAAAAATCGAACATATGTCTTCAAACAACAGCAGTTTTAAGCTATTTGTCAGCATTCGGCCAGCTGTCTAAATCCTGATCACTCGAGCATTTCTACTAAACTAAACTCTTAAAAGTATGTGCATATTTGTTTTGTCATGTTGACTGCCGCACTACTAATAACTTACTTTAAAAATGCACATTTAAAAAAACAAAACAAAAAAAAAACTTCTGAGACTTTTCAACAAGTCTGCACCAGCTGCCTCGCAAGCTGCTAATCAAACTTGGCTTGCACGTGATTCGTTGTGTGAGAGGAAGATCACACCCAAATATTGCATCACAATGACTGCTTTGCTTTGATTGGCTAAAGCCTGTGGCATTTAAAAAAATAGTCTATTTGACCTGAACTTAAACACTCGCCTTCTGGGCACACAATTGATGTTTATTTTATTTTTATGAATGTACTTAAACTTGGTGTTCACATAGGCGCAGATTTGGGTGGGCATATGTGCGAACTGGGTGGGCCATGGCCCACCCAGGCCCACCCGTGGCTACGATACTGCTACACACACACACTCTTTTATATTAAATTCTGATGCATACTGACAGCCCTGGTTAGTAATTTCTAAGTAAAGAAACCCTAAATAAGCAAATAACTTTTGAACATCGTAAAGACTTAACTACAAAGAAAAAAAATTAGTTAAGCGTACACATCAAAGTATATTTTGAAATCAGAGCTGTCACATGATTCAAATTTTTGAGTTAATTTGTGGTATTGGTTGATTAACTGGTAGGTTTGTCTGTGCACATTGTTAATAAATGGGAATTTGATCTTTCTAAAAGCATTTGTATTATTATTTGTGTCTGAGTAAATATTTCTCTTTTTTATTTGTACTGCACTACCTGTGCTGGCCTTGTGGGCACAAAATGAATAACAAACAATTTTTTTTTTTTTTTTTTTTTTTCACATTATATCAAAAGAACAAAAGTAATAATAAAAAAACACAGCTGCATATGTTACAGAATCTGTGGAATGCAGATTCCAATACATTGAATGACGCTACTGTTCAGGGATCGGTGCCACAAACGGGAAATCCATACATATATACAGTCAAACCCATTTACAGTGTACCTGGGATATAACGTACACACTGATATAAAGAACCAGTATCATGGAACCGAATAAAATCGTATTAAATCCTGTTTAAATTCTCCTTTTTAGTACATACTCGGATACTGCATACTTCCTGTTATTACACACGCACTGCGGTGGCACGCAGTGGTCTGTGCTGCGCATGTTGTATACTCATAGGCCTACTTCTTGCTGTTTGAATGACCTTGCTCTCGATTACTGTAATTTTTGCAGTATTAACATGGCCAGCGCCAAACAATCGTCAATTACACTTAAGGACAAACTACGTTATTGGAGAGATCTTAAATTGACGAAAGCAGTCAGAATTATGTTGTCAAAGAGCTCAAGTTTAAAAAGCATTCGCTGAGGCAGTTGTTAAGGCCCTGTCCACATTAGAGCAAAAAAAAAAAAAAATTGACAACTGAGTTCAAAACCAATTTACCTGAACCTTAGCCCAACAGTGTTAGAGCATCCAGATTGCCATAATGTAATAAACCTTTATACTACATACATTGTAGAATCCCTGCCACAGCTGACGCAGGGTCTTGGTGATCCCAAAGTGTTCGGTACCTGGAGCTCCATGGTGCGCCTTCAGCACTGTTTCCTTCAGAGCTTGGGGAACCACTATCTGCTACCTTGCTTCACCAGTAGCTGTCTCCTTCCACTGGCGCTGCAAGACTGTATCAGAGGCTCAGTCCCTTCCAGTAGGACCACAAGGCTCTCGCAGCTGTGTAATGGGAGGCAAGGCCTAGGAACCCTCGCAGTTGTCTCTGGTCAGTGGGTCTGGGCCATTCCCGGACTGCAGTCACCTTTATCAGGTTCTGTGCTCATCCCCCTCTCCTCCGACTCAGAAAGGCCCAGAAAGGTGACTTCTCACTGCATGAACCGGCACTTCTCGAGTTAGCTTCAGCCCAGCTGAAGCCATGCGTACCAGCACTCTCATGAGTGCGTCTAGGGCAGAGTTGAAGGAGGCTCCACGTACGAGGAGGTCATCCAAGCAGACTGGACACTGTTTGGGTGGAACGTCAACCAGGACTTTCTTCATCAACCGCACAAAGGTGGCAGGAGCATTGCAGAGCCCAAATGGCATGACCCAGAACTGCTTGACCCCCTGCTGGTAGAAAACGTGCAACTGATCTCGTCTGCTAGAAGCGCAATCAATCCTTACTGTTAAAGGCACAGTAGAATCTGCAAGACAGGCGGAGCAGGTTTTTTCAACTGGGCGGCGACCGCCTCTTTGCCTGGTGGCCCGTCCGGCTGAAAAGGCCTTGGGAGAACCCTGGTGTTAGAGAGCTGGTGTAAAAGAGAAAACAGAGTTAAAACAAGAAAGGATTTTGTTGCTACCAGTAAACGGACTAGCTGCCCCGGTATAGTTAAAACTTTGTTTACAAGTTTAGTTCGAGTTCCTGAGAGGTGTTAGACATTTTGTTCGTGGGGGGAAAAAATAAATACACAACCGCTGTCCTGTTTTCACTGCAACTAGTTATTTTGAGTGCTTTATTTCTCACAAGAAGACGGGGCTGGTGAGATCTACTACCTGAAACACTACGGACAAGGGTCCACTTCATTACAGTACATAGAGGGCAAGAGAGGCCAGGGAACAGACAGAAAAGATACAGAAATACCCACTCTGTTAGAATTGCACAGGGAAAATTATAAGAGGTACAGAAAATAGTTTGCTGTGAATTGAGTAATACTTGTATACTAGCATGAACTTTTCCATAGGTGGTCAGTGGCTGAAATTAAAACTTAACAAACCATGACTTATTTTGTATTTGTTGAAAATAAGTGACATTTATTCCCCTATTTCCAGCTGTGTGCAGAAGATCTGTGTAACCCTTCACAAATGGAAAACTATTTCTCCTTTCTCCTTTAGCAAAATGTTACCGACCACAGCGTATTCTCCCCAAACCCAGGGAAACGGAGGTTTGAATTCCAGAGATGCTGCGCGCCACACAGCTGGAGCAAAACGGCACAAATACCTGCGTAGGCTCTTCCGATTTAGAGCGATGGATTTCGAGTTTGCAACATGGCAGATGCTGTACTTGTTCACATCTCCACAGAAGGTGTACCGGAACTTTCACTACAGGAAGCAGACAAAGGATCAGTGGGCCAGAGACGACCCAGCGTTTCTTGTTCTGCTCAGTATCTGGCTGTGTGGTAAGTTTACTTAATTGTAATTCATACTGTGCATCCAAAAAGATTTGATGGATTGTAGTGGTGCTTAAGGATAATCCAAAAACCAATACATACAGGCATAAGGCCTGTCATAACACTACTCTATCAATAGGCTGTAAGGTCCATTGCAAGCAGCAAGGATGGCACTGATTTGACAAAGCGTTCAAATTGTTCAGGATATGTGTCCATTCTTCAGTATTCTGAATATGTAGTATCCTGGAATACTAGAAAATTGAATATTTATTCAAAATATCCTGTCTACTGTACATTTTATAAGGAATTTCATACCCCTTAAATTCTGTGTTTACATGGTTAGTGGAATATTTTGTTTATGTGTATAACAGAGCATGCATGTGTGGTTTCTTGTAAACTACTTATCCAAGAAAAATGTGTTGTAGCGTTGATACAAGAGATTACTTCAATCAATGACAATCTTGGTACAAAAATTAAACTTGAATTTGAATGGCTTGTCATGTAGCTCAAAGTAATTTGAAATGTAGTATTTTATTTGACTTACTTTTTTAGATTTTGTTGTTTCCTGGTAGTGCCCATTCTTTGAGAACTCCATTAAATCCTATGTATTTTGCATCGCTCCATTGTTACCTTTGTTGTCTCCTATTGCGTAGCATGGCATGTGAAAAGTCCCTATCAAAAGGACAGGTTCTATTATATTTGTAGCACTTTTCCATATCCACCTAAATGAATTACATGACAGGAATGTAGTTTAAGATTTCAAACCGCAAGGAATTGCAAGGAGATAGAAGTGGTAAGAAGTTAGGGCTGGGGGTCTGGAAATGTCTTTATGAAGCTCTGCAAGGCCAAGGCAATCTCACTGTTGCTGTTCAATCTGTGGCTCAAGTTACTGTAATTGTAAACACAAAATTTGAGCAGGTAATTCAGTATAACATAAAATATGTACTGGGTATTTAAAATATCACTTGTGTAGGGGTGAAAGGTTTGTTTTGAAATGACAGAAATGGCTTCTTAAAGTTAAATTTTTATATTGGAGATTTTGTATGTATATGTGTATTTTTTTATATATACACACACACACACACACACACACACACACACTATAAGTTTACTTGAACATGAAGCTTCCTTCACATCAATCAGCAAACTACCATTTTTCAGTAAGGTGTTTATCACATTTTATGTGCAGTAACTTTAAGGCATAAGAGAAAGCAGATTTCTTTAGGCTATCTGTCAGTCTGCATAATTGTATTAAAATGTTAGGTAAGGTTGACAGATACTAATTTGAACATTTTCTCAAGCACCTTAATTTATAGAAATAGAAATAGTTAGGTCCTGGGAGTTTGTAGATTTTTATTTTATTTTTTTTAAACATTTGACTGGTGAATGTTTCCTAGTTAAGTAGATTTTCCCCAGTGCAGTGCCAGCGATACCTCCATAACGTCAGGTAGAACATACACTGTTTTTATTTCTATTTGTGCACATCCTGTTGACGTTTCTATTGCATTGCAAATCCCTGCACAATACACTTTTTATTCTTGACTAACTCCCCTGCAGTTTCACTGCTAGTTCCTTTCCACTAATTCAGTTCTGTGTACAGTGTATCTGCAGCAGCACTGCTGAAATGAGTGAACCTGTATTGTATTCGTACGATGAAGAAAACCATCAATCCTGATTTTTTTTTTTTTTTTTTTTTTCTTACACTTCATTCAAATGCACTTTTAAACACTGATCTCCCGGCAACTATCCCGGGGACTGTAATGTTTGTAAACAACGCCACATTTCACGTCACAGCAAGCATTCGTGTATTACTGTAATTGTCACATTACAGTGCATGTGTGGAGGCGTTCTGTACAGTAGACCAGCCAAACCGCTTCCACCCTCCCTGTCTTTCGTTCAACGTGAAAGAATTTGCGGATTGTAGTTTTACCGGATCTTTGCTGAACACAGATTTTATATACTCCCTTGAAGGTTTTATATTTTAAAAAATAAATAAATCTTAATTTTCCCCCAAAAAACTAAACAGACTTAATTGAGAATCCCCCAGCCCTAGTTATACAGATTATGTACCATAGCTACCAGTGTAATAGAAAGGCAAGGCAGAGTGCACAGGACACTGAATTTCATTTTGACCCTTGCATGAGCAGAAGCAACTTCGAAAACACAAACAGGTAAGAACAAAGCACTTGTCACATATATATAATTCAAAGGTGTGTGTAGTATAAATTCTACTCGGAAGAATGCATGAGGAGAGAACAATCTTCATTGTATCCTGTACTATATCCCAACCAGGGAATACACAGTAGTCTAGGCAGGGGTACATATAGATTTAAAACCACTTGTTCAGTTGCCACAAAACTTGCTAATGAATCTTCTTTAGCACAATTTTAAGAAAAAAAAAAAAAAAAAAAAAAACATTGTTTGGGCATATGGGTGCTGTTTGTCATTTTTAGAGCTTTGCTTACACATTTCCAAGGACGACTTTAGTGTCAATCTATGGGGATTTGGATGCACCCTGTTTGTTTGTGAGCATGTCAAACATGCTTGCAGGAACAAAGTGAAATGAGTTCATAGGGATCATCTTCATAGTGCTGCTGATGACTCAAATTTAGAATTTACAAGTGAAGGAAGAATGTCACTGACATGCTTGTTATATTTTAAATTTTTTCTGAGTATTCCAGATGTTTAAAATTGAAACATGCTCATTCCTAAATTGCGAGTAACATCCCTACTCCAGTCTACACAGTTTCATGACCTGACTTTGACCCACATGCACAGCAAATTGTTCCATAAATAAAGGTTAAGATATTGACATTATACTTGCAAACACATGTATTATGCACAGCTATAATGTGGTGTGTGTGTGTGTATATATAATTTTTTTTTTTTTTTAATGGAAAGCCAACTTGTTGCTTACCACTTGCACGAGTGAAATGGGTTGGAACATGTATTTTATTAAACAACTTGTATATAGCAATAGAAGTAGCTGGCATGTTGAATAATTAAGTTGTTTATATTAATTCATAATCCGAAAAAGAAAGCAAAAATGTCAACTGTCCCTTCTTGAAGTGCTTTTGAATTAGATTTCAGCAATCCTAGCAGCAATGTGAGATTATCAGAAACAAAACCCACTGAACAGGGGAAGAATTATCTCCCCTTAAGGCGTGTGACTTGAAAGCATGTTTTTGGTAGTAAAAATAGATCAGTCCTCACTGCTCCACGACATACTTAATGTAGGTCAGTTCTTATAACATTCGAGTACTAGTTAATGGCAGAGAATGGAAAATAGACTTCCAATTAAATCTATTCCAGGTTGTATGTGGGCATTGGATCATTTAGTTCGTGATTTCTGAGAACATAGTTGGAACAAAGACCTTGATAGCCCAGACAATTTGAGAATTTTTTTTAAAGCAGTTTCATTAATTTTACATTTACAATTAAATGAAACCTCAGATAAAATGTGTCGGTGACCTTACTTGTACTTGCAACTATTGCTTTCATGTTCAGCCCTATCATTCAGTCACTTGATTTTTGGTATGGTCCAATATTGTGGCCACGTTTGCTGTAAATTAATTTTTCAGAACACGCTACAGATACCTCCCCCTTGTATATAGCGTCACAGTATGTATAACACAGCAGGCAGCATTTGCTGGTCATTCATAATTGACCAAAAGACCTGTTAAGTTATAAACCGTTCTTGTTAATGATTTTTATGTTTACTACAGTAGGAATATAACTTGAATTTTTTTTTTTCAGTCTCCACTTTAGGGTTTGCTTTCGTGTTGGGAATGGGATTCCTGGAAATGATTAAGCTGCTTTTGTGGGTCGTCTTTATTGACTGCATAGGTGTAGGACTTCTGATCTCAACCTTAATGTGGTAAGAAACGGCAACTTTGTCTGAACAAGATCTTTGTTACAGCTAAATGTAACTACATAAATATATTTCACCCATAAAAAAAAATCAAAACAACCCACGTTGTATACAGGAACAGAAAATAAAATATGAAATAAAAATGTATTCAACTAAACCAGCAGTTTATAATAATAATCTTGAGGATATGGAGGCGCACTGTTTTTATTGTCAAAGTTGCATTTATACATGAACTTGCAGTGGAAATGAGTCATATTGATCATGTATTTTCATGTTGCTGAAGGCTCTCATTTAGAATTGAGACACATCAGGGGGTGCATGTCACTGATTCAGTGAGCAGCATGAATAGCTTCTCGATGGATTTTATGATTTTTTTTTTGTAAAAATACTACAAATGCTAAAATTTTAAATGTGTTGAATACTGAAGTTTTTCACTTTAGTAAAATGAATCTAACACTCCTATGCCTTTGTCTGCCACCATAATAACTTGGAAGACGATACCACCTTGATTTGTTGTGTTTGTGCTTTAAACATGGCAGGCACTTAACACAGCTGAACGAAGTGTTGCTTGTGAAAAAACAGAACTCCAAAACTTTGTTGGATTCACATAATTATATACAGTAAAGCTTGTTCAATAATTCATTCAGTAACCCTGCCTTCTGTCAACAATGTACAGCTATGGTTAAAATCATCCCTCTATATAATTAACTGATTCATAAAGTCGAATGAAACTTGCTGACTGTTACGTTAACATATTGAATTTACATACCGCTTTGTAGGTTTCCAGCAACTGACAAATTGAAAAATGTGACATTTCAAAATCTGACATGAAATACTGTACTGTTTTTATGGCTTCCCGTAGACTCTTTGCAATATCATTTTGTAGCTTCTTTGATTACATGATGTTAATTAGAAAACGATTCAGTCAGCCAGTTCTAGCGGGCTCTAGTAGACAGACACCCGCTGGAACGTCTCAGCACCATAACTGTGAATCAAATTTAAAATCAATCCAAGCAAATGCTTTCTGTATTTAAGCGTAATTCACATCTATTGGACAGTAAATACCAAACAGAGGTACAATTGGTCCAAATTTTATTTTCCACCAAAACCAGTAAACCAATACTTGGCATCGATGAAAGCAGCCAATCCTGTACCTGCAACTGCTGAGAGCCAATCAGAGACTGTCTGCTCGACTGGAGCATTGACACAGCATCTTTCAACAACAGTAAAGCGAGACGCGGAGAGTTCAGTAATGTTGCACCATTCATATACAGATTCAGGAGAGAGGCTTTGACTGAAGGTAGAAACATGGTGAGCTAGAGTGGTATTTAATGAAAGATTGTATTGGTAGTTCAGACTATTTAATGAGAGATTTGAGAGAAACTCATTTGTTTTTCTTTGTATATGTGTGTCATTCTTGTTCTTTTATTTTATTTTTAAAAAATGTTCAGGACTAACTTCTTAGAACATCTATAGCGATAGTGCCTACTCGATGATGGCTGTACCGCGTGATGCTAGACCTTGACTTTCGTTAGCGCCTTCGGCTCTGGACGCATAACTCCCGTTGCAGTAGAGCCGTCATCGATGGGCACTGTCTCTTAAATAAAAGATCTAAAGGATGTTAATATAGTTTATTTTATTGTGTCTCAATCCTAACATTCTTGGTTATGCAAGTTGTGGTTATAGATTGAGGATTCAAATCAAACTAATAACGATTCAAATGCAAATGTCAGCTCTTGTAAATACCCTTTGTCCGTGGCAAATGCATCCCACATACCAGTACGTAAAAGCAGTTAACTTGTTATTCAAAGCACAAAAACAGCACAACGTTGGTTTATATTCATATATAAACCAATTATTGAATTAACATTGTTTTGAAATATGTATTGTTTAAAAAAAAAAAAAAAAAAAAAAAAAAAAAAAGCTAACACTACACCTGTGATTCAATGTCATGTCACATTACACATAAACAGAAAAATAAATAAATAATTTACGTAAATGCCTACCAAATTATTTGGTATACCTACCAATTTCGCCGGGGGGAGAGGGGTGTACTCATTTAAAATACATTGGAAGTGCAGCTGTGCTCGTGTGGCACAGGTGGTCATTTCTTCAATGTGTTTCTTGAATATTTGGTGTTAGCCCGCTACATTACTTGGAGAAATAGCCTGCTTTATTTTAAATTCTCTGCTCTTGATCGTTGGCTCTGTTTTCAGTCAGTGTATTCTCAGACTAATGAACCAGTAAACACATTTTTTGGCAGTGCCAATCACTGTACATTTACGAATGAACAGATTTGCTTAAAACTTAACGTTTAAACTGCAGTAATGCAATCGTGAGGAGCCTGCTTTGAGTGTTTTTTCGTTGATTAAATTGTTCTGTTATAACAGTGGTGTTAAGAGTATTGTATCTGCTCTTTGATTTATGTGTTAAAACAGGAACTGCAGTTTTTACTGTTCCTTTGCTTACTCCTTTACTTTCTTTTCTAGAGGACTTTAATGCGATTGATAATATCATCATACCAGAATTACCAGAATTGGTATCCTATTGTGATGCAAATGTTTGGAATCGCCCAACACTAACTGACATTGTGTAACATACAGTAAATACAAGACAGCCTTGTATTTAGTGTGTTGTGTTGAATGAGCCTGCATTAGCTTGTGTAGGTGTTTAGTCTTGAACCATTTTGATGTGCAACCAACAGTTAATTAACTGATGTTTAGTATGATGTTCATCAGATTGTAATAAGCATACAGCATATACCGTTTAAGATCTTAACTGGAAGCAAAGTAAATTCTTTTTCAGCTAAAATGAGCACTTTATGTGCAAACTACAATGTGAATGTTAGATTCACGCTGCATGAGCTCGGCATGATAAATGATTCTGGCTGTTACTAGAACTCAAAATGGGTAAAAAGGAACACCAAGGGCTTTGTTTAAATATGAACCACAGCAAATATCTCTTTCACTCTCTATGGTAACAATAGACAGTGTGTTATTTTCACAGATACATTACTTTAGCAGCGTGTAACAATGCCTGTAAAGATATCGCTGTTAATAAGGAATTGGTGGTATGTTTGTCTCTTGTGATTTAAAACGTGTCTCTCATCTAAATCTTTTCCAGGGTTATCTCCAACAAATATTTAATGAAACAGGGCAAAGACTACGATGTGGAGTGGGGTTATGCATTCGACGTGCATCTCAATGCCTTCTACCCACTGCTGGTCATTCTGCATTTCATTCAGTTGTTTTTTATTAACCGTAAGTGACATTTTGATACCGATGCATGAATTCTGGAGGAATATCTTATTTAAATAGATCACTAACAGTCCTGGTACTGTAGCTCACAGAGCTGCAGTCATCTCCATTACAGTAATGTACTGTATGATTCTCCTGGCAGTGGAGGTAATCTTTGAGGAAATGCAGTGCGCTTCTGTGGGGGTTTAATTTCTGTGATGGGTGGGATTGAATATCCTGGGCAGAGGGACATATTAGGACAGTGCCCTTAACTTTTCAATGTGGTATATCCAGCAAAATCATTCCAGTCTTTGCATGACGTGCCCTTTTAATCTGGCGACGAGAGTTAAAGAACATCTGAGTTTGTTACCTCAGTTACCCAGCCTTCTGTTAATGTCCAACTTTTTTTTTCTTTGTTAGATATTGTATTTATCAACCATGATTGGTTCGTCGGTCGCTTTTTTGGGAATACACTGTGGGTAATTGCAGTTGGCTATTACATCTATATTACTTTTCTTGGATATAGTGGTAAGTCATATTTTTCAGTAAGTTTCCAGTGTTTTTTTTTGTTTGTTTTTTTCTTACTGGTTTATAGTTTTGGTATAAGCATAGGGTGCCAATACTTTTGTACGCGACCTGTATATTATGCCTGGTGTTGAAAATGTACAGTAAATGTCAGTCTAAAATCTTCAAGCTATTTTTCGCATAAATGTTTAGTATAATATACCTTTCAGGATTTTTATGTTGGTTTCTAATGTTAATATATGTAGTATTGTGTACTGGATTTATAAGAAATCAAATTAGTGTATGTCAGCAAGGTATTTATGGTGTTTGTGTTGCAAATAGAGTAGAACCTGTTATATCCGATTGAGTTGGTTCCAGAGGAAGTTGTTATACGACATTGCAAATTTTATAATGATGTTAATAATGCAACTACGATGTTAGGTACACCGGTGTGTCTAAAACACCAACAGTATTGTATCGAGTTAACGTGCACAATGCAAATTAAAAAAAAAAATAAAATAAAACGCCAAACATGGCAGATTGATACACTGAGAAAGCACAGTGGAAACTGTTTTTTGGAATGTTTTGTAAATTGCTAAATGCTTTTGTTTTTCACAGATTTTCATTGAATAGTATTTGTACAGTACCATACTTTTGGTGTTTTTAGATCTACTGTTCTACCTGACCAGTATTCATTTATAATGCGCGTTAATAAAGCAACTACAATGTAGTACATCGACTCTCTCTTGAGAGGTGATATTTTTACATATCTGATGGACCCCTGGGACCAATTAAATTGTCTATGCCAGGTTCCACTGTGCAAGAATATTCTACACGTGAACAGACACCACTACTGATTCACATAGAGGAACTAATATTTAGTGGTGTACCCTAGGTTTGTGGCTGGTCAATAATTTAGTGCTATATTAGTATCTGAGACCAGGTAGAAGACAACAATTAAAGATGGTTTAAGTAGGCAATGTGCCATTCTTTAATATTTTCTATTGAATACTGCTCTAATTATTTTTTTCTTCTACAGCATTGCCCTTTCTGAAGAACACAGTAATTATGCTGTATCCATTTGCACTCCTGGTTTTACTGTACATGTTGTCATTGGGATTGGGCTGGAACTTCACCAAAGGACTGTGCTGGTTCTACAAGTTCAGGGTACAGTGAAAGTCTGAAATGACTTATTTTAAAAGGACACTATAATAAGCATTTTGTTTTTGCTGTGTTGCAGCATAAGATTTTTTTTTTTTTTTTGTAAAACCTGTAAATAAAAGTTGGAATCCTGTTTTATGAAGTGTTTCTTTTTATTATTTTGATGAACAGACATTTCACAGCATTTAAAATCAGCATAGCTATTTCAAATGAGGACAACACTGTATTATTTTGTTCTGGTTCTGACTTTTTAAGGTTTCTTTTTACAATATATATTTTTTTTACCACTGTTTTTAATGGGGTCCGCTGCTCCCATTTTCCCTCTTCACATTGGGGAATTTTTGGGGTCTGTTTTCGGCGTCACTAAGAAAATGACAGAGAAGTCTTCAGAATGCAGTTACGCAAATACTGGGCAGAACTCTGTAAAATCTGGTCCACTTCTTTGCTTTGGGGAAACAAATCCCATATGTTATTGGCTGCTGTACCTGAGCTGGCAATACAAATGGATTATATCTAGCTCTGTGTGGAGTGCAGGATGCGCCCTCAACTGTCTGAGCACCGCCCGGGTAGGGAGGGCTTAGGTCGGCAGGGGAATCCATGGTTCACCATGCACCAGTGATCCCTGTGGCAGATAGGGCACCTGCGGTCCTACAGTGGAGAAATCAGATCTGTGTTGTCCTGTGGCACTATAGGTGTGGTGGCCTCACTGTAGATCCACAGTGTGAAAAATGACAGATTGGAGGGGAGCACGTTTCGGAGGACGCGTATTCTAGCCTACTTTTCCTGAGTCGCCAGGGGGTTGCAGCGGTGAACCGGGATACAAATAACAATTGGGCATTCCAAATTGGTAAAAAAAAAAAAACATTGGTGACAACTAAATTTATTTAAAAAAAAATTAAAATAAAAAGTGTCATACCAGATTATTCTGAGTACTGAAATAGTTATTTCAGATGGATGCCTTATTTAACTCCCACATTGTTCTAAAGAAGCAAAAAGACTATCATAAATCAGTAACGGTTAGGAACAAGAAATCTGGTCTCTGGTCTATATTGAGCTTTATTTCCCTATTACTTAGAATTTTTAAACAATTTTTTTCTTCTCAAAAATAGGGGTATGGTAGTGATGAGTGTATTGAAATCAGCAACAAAAGACTACCCAAGTACACGAACAGCAATGTGACTGACTGACGAGAAAAGATTAACCAAAAACACGTTCCTGCCCAGTCTTGAATCATCCATGACATACAGGCAACCATTTTCAAAGAACTGTCATTTGCTTCCTGAGGAATTCAAAGAGAAGTTTTTACAATTTCGGCATTTCTAACAAACCGGACCAGCTTGGACAGATCAGAAATGCTGATCAGATCCCTGTATTTGACAAATTGGGAGAAAAACAGGTGTAGTCATAACTAATGCTCTGAGCGATAGCAGACAGCCGCTATATGCATAATTTAATTTGTACCTTTTGTAAATGCACATTTATTTTATGTGCTTTATTTTTTTCTCAAATTGATGGAGGAAAATTTGATCGGCCTCTTAAATTCAAAGGAATACAGTAAATATCAAGCATTGCAATAACTTTATATCAAGGTCAATTTTATTTCAATAGTACACATATAAATATTTGTGGCACATACAAGAAACATATAGATGAAAGGCACATAACCCATACATGTTTATAATTGTAGCAGCAATTGTTAAAATAAAGAATCTCTGCCTACAAAAGCACAATATAATAACACAGTGAAAAGTTCTTCATGAAAGTCATCTATGTAAACAACCAAAATATGTATTAAAAAAAAAATGTATGTAAAGTATAGCTGTAAATTATTTTACAAATGACTCCAGAATATCAGATGGAGTTCACTTTTTTTGATAACCCTATAAAACATGTAACATGTTTTGATTTAGGATAAACTAGCTATGACATTGTTTCCATTGTTTTATATTCACCTGGTCAAAATAAAAAGGAACATATTTAGAAGGATGGCATAAAACGCTGGTCCCAGGTTTTAAAATAGAGAAAAGACAACAAAAAAAGTGTATTTGGGGGAAAAAGTGTGTATAACTGAATCTCATTGGGACAAACTGTTGCCAAGGAGTGTAGAAAGTATCAATGTCACAAGTAAACAACACTCTACTAGTCATTCTTATGATTACCTAGTTTGAGTATTGTATGACTGGTCTTTAAAACAGAATGCAAGAGTTATTTTGTGAAAAAGAAAAAAAAAAATTACTAATATTCTGTGCAACAGCCAATATCAAACAAGCAATTTGTCTGACTTAGACAGTTAAATCTATGTAATTTGAAAAATTACGAGCACAACTGTGCTGAAATCAAATATTCTTGCAGTTTTGACAAACAAAGCAGTTGAGATCTTGATTACAAGTGTGTGACTCTGTGCCAGCAACTTCAATGTGTTCAAGAACAATGACAATTAAAGCACGTTTTCAAATCTGCCTTCTTAAAGACTGAAAAACACTATACAAAATGAACAAGTAAATACATCAAAGGGTATCTGAAAGAATACACACCGAGTTTCAGTCAACTAGAAATAATTAATATCAAATTTAGATGTGTTTACAAACAAACATTTACTGATTTAATAATCCACTCAGAGAACATTTACGTACACCTCATTTTATAAATACATTTAATCACCATCACTTTTCATAACATAAATTAGAGGCTTTACAGAAACAAAATATAAACCTAGACAAAGGCTGCTTCAACACAGAGATACTGGCAAATAAAGGTACAATCGTTCTACAAATGACAAAATGTACAACTCTCAATTTTCTACATTATAATATAAATGGATTGTAGGGGTCCCATTCATATGGCATTGCTCTTTGTTTGTTTTAGGGCTTTTTGAAGCACTCTAGGAATATTTTCTTGTCTAATAGGGTCTAGTTTAAATTCTACAGTAGTATTCACAAGAGGTAGAATGAAAAGCATGAAACGTATCCAAACAGATCCAAATGAAAGTATCAGGCATGTTTTCTACAAGCTCTGCAGTCCTCAGTGTTGAGATTCTGTGTGCGTGATCTGTTGTGAAGATGTCATTCTCTCTATTGCTGGTTATCTTGCAGCTTTTTTAATGTGCATCTAAAGGTAAACATTGAAAACACTTATGATTTCTGAAAGACTGTTTACACCCAGATTAAAACTCTTTAACCTCTAGCCATTATACCATAGCTACTTGGTTAGAGCCAATCAATCTACAGCGACAATAAGTTAGTCTATAAATACCCAGCATATTGTTCATAAAAAGTTTTGTACATATTAATGGCATGATGCATCAGTTAAATTAAGGATACATATTTTCAAACAATTAAAATAGAAAACAGCATTGTACATTGTATTTAGATAGGATGTAAATGATGACACTTTTTGACAAATATAAAAACATTTTTAAATATATAATTTTCAGTATATGTTTTGTAAAATACTATATCTCTTTAAGAGAGATATAGTAGGTGTATAGCCACGGTTTGTATTTTAGCTTTAAATTTGGTTTGTTTCCATAAGAAACAAGCTTGTTTATTTTACATAAGCTGGCTAAATTTGCATAGTGATTTGCAGCTCAAGGCTGTAAAGCCACTTTCTGGAAGTGACCGTTATTCTTAACGGTGTTCTGAAATGATGCAATGGTAAAATTTGGCATGTATGCCCAAGAGGTCACTGCTGTCAGGAAGAAACAGCATGCCCTCCTACAAGAGCATGCAAGTACTTCAATTCTAGTTACGTGTCACTCTGTCCATTAAGATCAGTGTCCAGGGTCACTTTTTTTTTTTAATGTAATAGGTATATCCATTGCAGAGATATGTACAGTATGCTGCTTCCATGGATTTTCTGGTTTAGTAGCTAAATCCTATGGAATGATAGCCTGACCTATTGTGGGTTGGAGCGCTATGAAACCCTCACCTCGCTGAGTATCGCCCACACGGCAGAGTCCTGCAGGACTGAAAGCCGCAGTGCAGAAATGGGATTGAAGACGGGATCAACTGCAGACTCTGATACTCCATTTTCAAATTTTCCTTCATGGCACGAAAAAGGAAAGAAAAAAATTAAAGTCATTGTGCTATATATATATATATATCATATATATATATATATATATATATATATATATATATATATATATATATATATACCAGTCAAAAGTTTGAGTACACTTGCTGGAAACTAGGTTTTTTTCATAATTGACAATGTTTTACGTCGTATACGTTTCTATAAATACTTGAAAATGAAAACATGTTACAATATACAAAACAAAACAAGGAGTATTAAAGCAATGCTCAAAAAAATTGAAAATTGTCTCTAAATCTTGGATTCCTCAAAATAGCCACTCTTTGCCTTAATAACATCCTCATAAACACGAGGCATTCGGTTAACTAGTTTCAGCAGGAAATCACCCGACATGTCTTCCCAGCTCTTCTGCAGCAATTCCCAGAGATGTAAGGCACTTGTGGGTAGCTTTGCTTTGACTCTTCTGTCCAGTTTGTCCCATACAAGTTCTATGGGATTAAGGTCTGGAGACTGGGCAGGCCAGGTCATTAAATTGAGTTGTCCTTCACTTTCCTTCTTCGCTAGATAGTTCTTGCACAACTTTGAGGTGTGTTTCGGGTCATTATCTTAACTGCCCACCTAATCGTAATCCTGATGGAATGGCATGCCTCTGAAGTATGCTATGATAGCCATGCTGGTTGAGCTTGCCATGGACTTGGTAAAGATCACCAACTCTGTCACCAGCAAAGCAACCCCAGACCATGACACTGCCTCCTCCATGCTTGGCAGTGGGAACCACACATGCAGAACTCATGTGCTCACCCTCTCTGCGTCTTACAAACACTCGGTTAGACCCAAATGTTTCAATTTTTGACTCATCGGTCCATAAGACCAACTTCCACTCCTCAAACGTCCAGTTTCCGTGTTTTTTGGCCCAGGCAAGTCTCTTCCTTTTATTCTGCACTCTTAACAATGGTTTCTTTGCAGCAATTCTTCCAGTTAGGCCAGCTTCACGCAATCTCCTCTGAACAGTTGATGTTGAAACATCTGTACTTCTAGTAGCATTTAGCTGAGCTTGTATTTCAGGGGCAGTTAAAATCGCCAGTTTCGCAGACTTGTGACTCGAATGAACTTGTTCTTTGATTCTGAGGTCACCCTTGGCCTTCCTGACCTTGTTCAGTCCTCATGAGTGCCTGTTTATTCAAATCGTTTGAGGGTCTTGGCCACAGCAGTTACAGACACTTGCAAAGTTCTTGTGATTTGTCTTAAAGATTGACCTTCATTTCTTAAAGTAATTACAGACTTTTTTCTTTGCTTAACTGAGCGTATTTTGCCATTTTCTGCTCCCTTACATTCAGGAATGACAAACTTGTGCCTATGCTACCTATATTTATAGTAATCATGGACCCTCACCTGATAACAATAATTGGTGACAAAAGGTTAATTAGGTAACATGCTAGTTAACTCAGAGAACATCTAACAAAGACACTTTTATACTTAGGCCAGTGTTCTAACACCGTGTTATACACATTTCAGACTTTTAACTGACTTGGGCTTCAGACTGAAATCTCGTTGCTTTGGGTGACCATTTCATTGAAATTGACAAGATTTACATTTTCATTTAAAAATTTAATTTTTGAATACAATTCACTTATGATTATCAGCTTATATAAGTACACGTATCATATAATGAAATATTAAGTGTTTATAGACAAGTTTATACAGTTAAAAGCATAGATAATCATGAAAAACCTGGTTTCAAGCAGGTGTACTCAAACTTTTGACTGGTACTGTGTGTGTGTATATATATATATATATATATATATATATATATATATATATATATATATTATAAAACAGTTGTTAAGGCGACTGAAGCAAGGCCCAGAATCACAGTTGCATAAAACATTAAATGGATTTAACTTTTCCTGCAACACGCGTAAAACATATTCTAAAAGGGGCTGGAGGAACAAAGGACTTTAACACACTGGGTTATGCCCAGAATACTGTTGAACTCTCCATTAACACCTTTGCCCAACTTCAAATTTAGGGTTATCAATTTCTCCCTTAAAGTGTTACCTGTACTTAAAAATTTAAAGGACCTGCACATTTTACATTTTAATTGTCATGTACAGTAGTATGCTACACAGAAACTGACAAAAACAATACTGTATGTGAACATAATTGTCATGGTGCAATTGTTTACTGTTTAGCATTATAAAAAGGAATAGATAAAAGTGCTTTTTCAAAATGTATTTTTTCATTTTTGTTTCTTGATATGAAATTGACCTTGTGTCAAAAGGCAATTAAGAATAAATGCCCTGTATCCAGTCCTTGACTGGCAGAAAATCCCTACCCAGCTTTACGGTGACTAGATGTCACTATGACACTACTGCTGATGGATATATTGTTTAACAGTACTATACCAGATGCAGTAATTGTAACTGTATTGATAGAACACCAGGAAACAAAAACAATGATGTAACAAAAGATAAAACTATTTACCTATTATGTAAAAGCCATCATCTGTGCGTTTATATTTATCTTTGGTTTTCAGTCCAGTTTCCTGAAAAAGTATTATGGGATTCAATAAATAGCATTATTCTCACAAAGTAATGCATTGAAATTCTGTCAGCGCTTAATAGTCTATACTTCAATTCCATTGTTTTGGACCATGATAAAGTATTATTCTATTGGAAACATAATGGAAGAAGCAGCAATATTGCATTCAACGCCTTTCTACAGGGCATGGTTATTTATTGGGAAGAGAGTTATTAATTTAGAAATGATACACTGTTTTGGCCAATACAGTTTGCTTACTGCATTCAGCCATAGGCTGGTTATGCATATTGAGTGACACCATTCAGATAAAAAAAGAGTTCCTATTGTAATTGACTCTGTAGCAGCAGTTGTTGATGCACAGTTCACCCACTAGTCTCTGTAAATTGCTTTGGATAAAAGTGTCTGCTAAATAACTAATTGCAAATAATATTACTATAATTTGTTAGCTGCAAGTTTTGAACAGTGATTGCTGATCATTTTACATCCAACTAACTAACATCTAACTGGTCCAGGTCTTATAAATCATGCGATTTAGTTCCTTTTCATGATATGACAGCTTTATTTTCTACCTTGTAGATACTGTACCATTCAACCTCCTTCTAACACAATGCTCCTGCTTCATTAGTAGTTACCTAGTACTTTAGCCAAAGTTGTTAGTGTTATTTTTAATCAAGGACATCACTTTTTTTTCTCATTTCAACCACAAAAAGTTACAATATGCAAACAGATGGTTTTTTATACTGGTGACTGAGAATATCAACGTTTCTCAAAACATCTGCCCCTCAGCAGACAGGGTAGATGTTTTCTACGTTTTAAAAGGGTGTGCCCAATGACCTTGGCACAGGAGGAAGGAACACAACCCCTTCCAAGACAGTGGGCTGTTTTAATAAAGTGACTGTCCTGTTACAAGTATGTACAAGCCCTCTCAAGGTTTTGTTTGTGAAGCGCATTGGTATTCTTACCGAAAAAGGCAGAACCTCAACAGTCGTATTCTGTAATTTGTCTCCTGGATGCTCAGAGTTACCACTACGAAATAGGTATCTGGAAATCAAAGAGAGACAGGAGCATTAAACATACTGGCAAATCCAAGGATCAAACCACAGGTGATCACTTAGCATGTATGGTGGTACAGCCAGTGTTATATTTGAGGTTTGCAATGACTCATCAGTAATTCAAACAATTCTCAGCAAAAAATCTTGTTTTCTTAACAAAACTACTACCACTAGATGGCAGCACCTCACACTGCAAGATGAGATGACTGTTCGGAAAAATACAAGGTTATATACAGTACAACATCCCCACATCTACTGCAGACAGCAGTCGCTGGGCTTGTCATGTAAATACTATGTTTTGATACAGGAATCTGTAGGCATTATTTACATAGTGCTTCTCAGTCCCAGCTTGCAATTAGTGGATGTCAACTGTAATGATTCAATGAATGTAAACTAGTTTGTAAACTATGCAGGGAAATGTGACAAATCAAGATGCAATTGATTAGGAAGATTTGTTCTCAAATGACTTCTTGCACCTGGTTAAATAAATAATTGGTATCCTAAACATGTTTTACCAGTTCACCCTGGTTTGCCATGTTTATTAATATGCATTACCATACCTCACTGTTCCTTCCAGTGCTTACCTATCCTTTAACATGTGTTCACTGTGTTTATTACACTTTGCTATGCTTTTACTAGGGTCAACTTTTATAAGGGGAGTGTTGTGCACACTTTCTCCGCTGTATCCTTGTCACTGGGGATCTGCATCACTAGCAGGGGATAATAAAATGACAGTACTGGTCAATAATAGAGAACTATTCAAGGCATCTACTGGTATCATCTGTCAACATCTGCTTTTTTTTTTTTTTTTTTTTTTTCTCCCTCGCCATACCAACACAACCGCATACTATTTACACTCCTTATTGTCTTGGGAAAAATCTTGGGAAATAACTGTTACTGAAAGTAACCAACTTCTATTCTGTCTTCTATTACATCTCTCTCCAGTGGCCTACTGTTTAAAATTATTCTTCTGTTACCCTGCCTGTGGTTTATCATCCAGCCACTAGCAGGTGCTGCAGCTTTCCTTTTCCAACATCCAGCAGTCAGATGGCACTTTGTTTGGAAACAATGGCTAATTGATTCAAGCATTATGGCTCCCCAGAACATTATTGCTAGATGCTTTCCTGTAATTACTCTCTTTGCAAAACACATTATGATTGTTCTACAAATACTATTTCAATACAAGTTGTGCCACTCGACTGTTTTTAAAGCATGCTGTCAGTCTTCCCTTGTTGTTCCAAGCTAATTTTTTTTAATTTTCTGAAACCATGACAAATAACAGACATGGTATTTAACGTTCAATTGCTTTGAGAGCAAGCAGAAACACCTTGGATCAAATTCAATTTTTTTTTACGAACATACAATTCCTGACTGCACAGAAGGAAAACTATGATAGCCTACTTCTTATGCCTGATACTCTGTCTTTTTTATTTTGTAGTTATTTTTTTTTTCTCATTTTCTCCCTAATTTAGAATATCCAATTATTTTTAGGCTCAGCTCACCAATACCACCTCCGCGCTGACTCGGGAGGGCAAAGATGAACACACGCTTTTTTTCACACTTGAGACTCACCATGCAACCACCTCAGAGCTACAGCATCAGAGGACAACACAGCTCTAGGCAGCTTACAGGCAGGCCCGCAGTAGCCCAGCCAGACTACAGGGGTCACTGGTGCTCGGTGAACAGAGGACACCCTGGCCGACTTTTGACTATGTTAAGTTTATTGCTGCATACCAGACAACACAGGATACAGTTTGTAACACTTACAATAGCAAGATGAATAAGAGCAGGGTGTCTGCACGAAAAGTCAAAAAAGTGGGGAGGGCGTGAGGCGAGTAGGAAAGGAACTTTTGGTTACATTGCTGGATCACTTCCAGTCACCAGAGATAGGCTGAAAACATGTTACTGACACAGGCCTAATCAGGAAACCATAGGAACTACAAAGAGGTTATATCATACTTGATCTTTTCAGTTCTCTCTACACTCAATGTATATTTTTACATAAAGAGAAGGGGGGGGGGGGGGGGGGGGGGGGGGGGGGGGGGTGGGGGGGGGGGGGGGGGACAGGTGTTTCAATATTGAACTGGGAGGGGGAGTTTATGTTGATCAAATGCATTGTTGCCTAATAAGATTTCTACACCCTGGTTCCTTTCTTCACTCAAACCAAGTTTAAAAGACTCCAGTGGTCAGCTAGCATAAACACTCTGAGACTGAGATGACTGTCAGGAAGCTCTGCTGTCTACAAACCCATGTGGATGGCAGCCTAAGATTCATTTTGATCTCTCACCTTTCAATACTGACTGGCCTGTCGAATTTTAAGAGGATGTAGTCCCCAGCGGTAGGAGTGATGGCCCAAAAGAAGTCTTCCCCCAAGTAGGTTTTCTCCAAGGTGTGTCCCTGGTACATTTTGAGGGAGGTTGAAACCTCAGCTGGTGGGTTCACATGGATCTTGTGAAGCAACGGCTTCAGAAAATCTTTGTCCTAAAAGAAAATAAAAGAATGACGAGTAATGAATTCGACATGAAATTAGGGATATACAAAATTAAACAAATTACTAATTTAAATACCGTATTATTTCAATTTGGCGCTGCAGCGTTTATTTTAAATTGATCAAAATGACTGCGGCACTTAAAAGAGGGCGGCCTTTATACAAGGCCGACCTTTATTAATACTACGATTTTCAAACACTATAATATTTTATTATATGATTTATGACTTTTTAGAAGTATCACGGTTGCTTATTTTCTGTAATACGGTAGCCTTCCTGTCTGTAGCAGCGTGTGTGGCTAAACTACTTTGACTACAGTACATTTATGGGTGACAGTTACTGAGAGCCTATTAGGTGAGAGTTGGAAGGCCAGGGAGTACTGTATTAGCGAATCAGGAGTGTGTATTGGTTGTTAAGGGGCGGGGCAATGCTGGTGTGGCAGTTAAATCCAAGAGCGTATCGTAGATGTTTTTCTGCACCAAAAATTACCTCAGAATATCAGTTTTATTTCTGCAAGAATTGCAATATATCCTACTCGTTTTTTTTTCACCTCACTAACTTGCTTGTTTGTAATTTCTCTGCAAGAGAAACCAAACTAAACCTTCTATTAGATAGTAAGCTCATTTTTTTTTATTTGCACGGGATTGAGTACAGGAATTACAATTTAACTAAAAACAAAACCACCTGTAAGAACTTCAGAAGGACTTCTGTTCTGTACGTAGTTTATCTTTCTTTCAGAACTGTATTACCATAAAATGTGCTTACTATGTGTGTGTACATTAGTTTGTACTTTACGTGCTAGATTGAGGCTCCCGTCTCTTGTATAGGCGTTACATGTACATAGTCAGTGTTGTGCATTTTTGTGTATCGTGTGTGTTTTTTTAGTAAGGGGAGAAAAAAATACCTTAATGTTTCTTTATTGATAGCGGCATTTATTCAAGGGCGGCCTCTATTATAAAGCTGAATTTAAGTAATACGGTACTAGTTGTGTGGTAACAGAAACAAAAAAAGAGGAATAGTTTTATAAATTGTATCTCTCTCCTTCATTAACCTATTCTGTATACAGGTTGGGAAAGTCTAGTCATAGAAACAAGTATCGTCGAGCACGGTTTTGTTGTTGGCACATATGGTTCATCATTGTGTTCATGAGTCGTTGTTTGGTCGAAAGCATCACCTATCCTTATTCATTCATGAGCCTCTACCAAGCACAGTTTGTCAAATGTGCCAAAGCATTATGTGTAAACTTTATTGTTGAATAAATGGATAAGGAATTCCCTTATAATGTACAGACTGTTTTACGAGGCAACTCCTAAGAGTCAGATAAGTCATTTAATCTGATGTTCGTTGTCTCCCAAAACAATAGTTTACTGTGTTATATAATGGTAAAAGCACAGACAAATTAGAGAGGTAGGGAAAGGCCAGACGCATCTCTATAATTGATATGATATACAAATGAAGTATGTTAAGTACATTTTCAAGATGCTGGACTGAACAAAGTTGATTTTGACCTCATCGTTTGATGTAAACTTTATAGGAGGGTGTCACAAAGACAGCTGGCTGCAGTGGGTGATGTCAGACCAGAAAAAGGAACCAACACAGAACGCAGGTTTTGAAATGGTGAAGGCGCTGATGCGCAGTTTAATAGTCAAACAGACGGAAAATAAAAAAGTTGTTACAAAAACACTGACACCAAAACAGGACACGGCACTTTAGTCAAAATAAATATACAAACAAAACGTACTAACACTAAACAGACAGACAAAAGAGTGGACAAACAGACAAACATGGTGAGATAAATTAATTTACAGGACATGTTTATTAAAGCAAAAACAATAGTAGGGTTCAAATAACTGTAGATTAGGCAAAAATAGAACATTGCCAAACTTAAGCATATTGGTAAAACACACAATAATTGTTATATTGCAAGAAAGTGTAACCATGTGTTATTGCAACATAAGTTGGGGCCATCTTACAGTAAGCTTCTGGATCTTCCCAGCCAGAGAGGAATGAAGCCCCACGTGCTGGAACAGCGACGGCCTGAATCGAACTCGCAGACTGGACTTCTGTCGCTCACAATGTTTCTAAGTAAAGAAAAGCGAGAGATCACTGCTTAGAACAGAGCACAGTTTGAACAGATGGTGATGGGGAAGGACCCTGCTTAGAACAGAGCAGTTTGAACAGACAGGGATGGGGAATAACAGGCTTCATTAACAGGAGTAGCATTAAGCTCGGTATCCCAGTGTAAAGCTTCATAAAACCAGACAGGCCTTTCATAAGTATTTTATTCAAGAAGTGGAGAATCTCTAGTTTAGTTACTATCTCAGGGGTGGACATAAAACTTGCGCCATTGTGGACCTCTTCCAAAGCCGACACTGTTAATTGAGAAGAAAGCTTAGTAGTTTTGTGTGTGATGTCGACTTATTTCCCAAGCCCAATTAGTCCTCCAGAGAAAAAATGAATAAATAACCAGTGAATTAACCCTCTTTACTGACTAGCCCCTATACTTAGACAATTAAATTAAGAGTTTATTTAAACATATACGCTTGTTACCTTATAAAATGTAGTGAAAAAGACTCAATGCAATGGGATTCGGGAATCTATAAGTCCTGCTAAATGCAGCAATGATTGAAAGACTGAAGAGCAATTGGTTTATATTGGTATGTAGTCAAATACAATCTCTGCATTTGTTTGGTGTTAAGCAACCCCCTCATTTATCAAAACACAGAGCCGTGGGATATCTATAATCTACATAGCATGGAAATGTTATTTGCATGAAATATGTTCTTCGATACTGTATAAGGGACAATGGAACTGGTTTAACATAATAAAAATATTGTTTAAAATTATATTTAGGGTCTCCCAAGTGGTGCATCTGGTAAAGGCACTCCGCCTGGAGTGCAGGGTGTGCCCTATAGCTTGGAGATCGCCAGTTCGAATCCAAGCTATGCCACTGCCGACCGTAGACGGGAGTTCCCAGGGGGTGGCACACAATTGGCCAAGCACTGCACAGGTGGGGTAGGGGTTAGGTTGGCTGGGGAGTCCTTGGCTCACTGCACACCAGCGACCCCTGTGGCTGGCTGGGCGCCTGCAGGTCGGCTTGTACGCAATTCAGAACTACGTGGTCCTCCGACGCTGTAAGTTCTGAATATGACTGCATGGCAGACTTGCAGAGCCAAAAAAATCTGACAGCACTCGTTTCGGAACACGAGTGCTCGTCCTCGTCTCTCCCAGGTTAGTTTGGGGGTTGCAGCGGTGAGTTAGGTTGAATAATAATGGGATATTCCAAAAATTTAGATAAATACTGGAAAATGAATAAAAATAATTGTTTTAAAACAAAAATTACATTTAGATGTTTAGAATCTGTTCCATTCACCAATGAGGTTTTCTGCTAGTTTTTATTTTACATTGTTTTATTGTGTATGGTGGAAATCCCAATTTAGAACTGATGGATTGGCAATCTTATTAAATCATTAAATCAATCTCATTAAATCAACAAAAATCATTTTGATACTTGCACATATGATGGTAAGCAAGAATGCTCTACAAGAATAATGATTACGTATTTATAGTAGCAACATTTCAAAGATAATGGACCAATCTACAAAAAAATTGTACTGTCTAAAAAAGATTTGCCATAAACATAAACAGCATATGCTTCAGTTTTAAACAGTTAAAAACACGGAATTTATGTATTTATTTTACTATATGGCAATTATTTCTACCAGTACACAATTATAATTACAATTATCACTTTACAGTAATTAAATCAAATTATTATTTTTTTTATTATTATTTCTTAGCAACAACTACAGAACATGTTGGTATATGTTGACAGTTAGCATATTAAATAAGATTGATGCTAAATACGAATGCCACAGAAGAATAAGAGACTAAGCTAATTCAAAATCATGTTTGTTTGTGTTTGGTTTACCAGAATAATGCATTGCCTAAATTGTCAATAATATATATTATTTCACTAGAAAAAAGTCAGTTTAGATTTAGATCTTTTCCTAGGATGGGAAGACTGCTGTAGCACGGAAACACACTGCTGTAGCACAGAAACACACTGCTGTAGCACGGAAACACACTGCTGTAGCACGGAAACACACTGCTGTAGCACGGAAACACACTGCTGTAGCACGGAAACACACTAACTTGCCATCATCTTACATTTTATAGTTATTCTTAAACTTTAATTTCAAAATGTAGTTGGACTGTTCTTAAACAATAGTGAAATATAATCATTCATAATCAACAGAATTCAATGCATTCACCTTCTCAGGCCCACTTAGAAACTATTAAAAAATGTTCAACGCAACAAAAATATCTGAAATATCACACTAATTGCTTCTGTGACTCTGGTCGGTCTACTTGCCATGATCACTGCATGGGGGCAATAAGGGCCTGGACATCAGAATCTCTGACCTATTTACCAGGTACCATTTATTTTGTTGAAGACAACTATGCACAACAACCTCTACATCTGGACCATTTACTAAAGGTGATGACAGTGTCTTCACAGCACAGCCGATTCCAGTTACGAGCAGGATGTGCACACAAACACTGTGTGGCCGAGTTGGTTAACAGCCAGGGAGCTATCAGTAATAAGAGATCATCTGATCTCATTGTTTGGCTACACTCTCTAGACTCATGTCCATCTGTAATTGAATTCACACAGCCTTGGTTTTGCCTCACATCTCATAACCAATTCTGCCGGCATCCAAATGACACGTGCATCGGAGCAGAGAGTTTTCTCCTTTGTCGGATTCCTGCATCAAAGGTGTCTGGCGATACGTTATGGTGTCATGGGATCTTAATGTCCTTGCGTCAGACCTTCTTAACGTCTCCTAACATGCCGGAATACTGATTGAATGTATTCCTATTAGGGCAGAGTGCCCCTAAACTGAGTCACCAAAACCACTTCCTGCAGCACCTGATATTTGAGGTCACTGGTTTACAAATAGCTCATTAAGGCATGAATGTTTGCCAGAGGTGATTTACTGTACAACTAATTGTATTGTTATGGCCCAGAAAAAAAAGTGGTAGTCACAATTTGAAACTGTAAATCTTTCCTTACTATTAATATAAATTGACCAACTTGATGTCTAAATCAATAACGATCGGTATGTCGGTGACATAGATACTGCACCAGGGCTGTAAATACACAATATGTATCCACTGTCCACCGTGTGCAAAATGTAGACCTGACACACAAAAAGATGCCTCATACAACCCCAGATTCTGACACTCTCACTTACTTGTGCAAAAGTATGTGCTTAGCAAGTTTCACTGCTTTGGATAAAGTTATCTAGATATACATTAAAGACTAAATAGCAACATACAGACATCCATAAGGATGGCCGATCACTTCCACAACATTGCCAGAGTGGGGCAATAACAGATGGTCTGTTAGATGAAACATCAGTTTCTTTAGAAACCTTATTTTGTATCTAAGTATAGTTACAATCTGCTCAGTTTGACAACTGAGGATCAAACCTATACTGGCTAGCAACTTTCACTCCTTGACCCATTTATCAAGGAATAGCAAAAACGACTCAATTCTGGGTTCTCCATATTCTGCGTGTCAGGGAACCAAATACCTACCGCATCCTTCTCCGGACTGCAGGCTTTTACCCAGAGGATATGATCAAGGAGCCAATCAATGGGCTTCTCCTTATAGAACATGAATATGAACTCCACAATCAGGTTCAAATCAGGAGCCTGAAACATCTTCCCTGTAAAGAAACAGGCAGTCACTATTGCAATGACATCACAATGGTGTTATTACAATGTAATTTAGCGGTACTCAAACCCAGTGAACTCCTGTCTAGGTTTCTGTTTCAAGTTTAGCACAGACTTTTAATGGTTGATGTAAACTTGGAGGGGTGCTTTACATTGGTGGCCTAAAGCAATGTCTGGCAGTACTAACCTCTGGAGACTAAATAAAATGTTTTTACCTTTAAAGTACTTAAAAAATGCCTCAATGATATACAGTGCCTATAGTAAGTATTCACCCCCCTTGGACGTTTTCACAGTTTGTCGTGTTACAACCCAAAATCTTGATGCACTTAAATGGGATTTTTTTTCCTTTGATTTACACAACCTACTCATCACTTTCAATGTGTGAAAAATTGGGGGGTTGAAAAAACAAATCAATTAAAAAAAAAAACCTGAAAAGTCTTCATTAGATAAGTATTCACCTCCTTTGCTATGACACTCTTAAATAAGCTCAGGTGCAACCAATTGCCTTCAGAATTCACACAATAAGTTAAATGGAGTCCATCTGTGTGCAATAAAAGGGGTTCACATGATTTCAGATTAAATACACCTGTCTGTAAGGTCCCACAGTTGGGTAGTGCATTCAAAGCAAAGATACTACCAAGAAGACCAAGGAGCTTTCAAAACAACTCCGGGATAAAGTTGTGGAAAGGCAAAGATCAGGGGAGGGGTATAAAAAGATTTCAAAGGCACTGAATATCCCTTGGCGCACAGGCAAGTCGATCATTAAGAAGTGGAAGGTATACGGCACCACCCAGAATCTACTTAGTGCAGGCCGTCCTCCCAAACTGAGCAGCCGGGTAAGAAGGGCATTGGTCAGAGAAGCCACCAAGAGGTCAATGGCAACTCTGAAAGACGTACAGTGTTCCTTGGCTAAGATGGGAGAAACTGTCCAAGTGTCAACAGTAGCTGAGGTACTCCACAAATCTTGCTGTATGGAAGTGGCAAGAAGGAAGCCATTTCTGAAAAAAGCCCAAGTAAAATCCTGCTTGGAATTTGCAAAAAGGCATGTGGGAGACTCTGAAAAGATGTGGCAAAACATTCTGTGGTCCGATGAAACAAAAATTGAACTATTTGGCCTAAATGCAAAGCGTTATGTCTGGTACAGACTCAACGCAGCACATCACCCAAGTAAGATCATCAATACTGTGAAGCACGGTGGTGGCAACATCATACTATGGAGATGCTTTTCATCGACAGGGACTGAGAAGCTTGTCAGGGTAGAGGGCAAAATGGATGGAGCTAAATACAGGCAAATCCTTGAGGAAAACCTGCTTCAGTCTGCAAAAGACCTAAGACTGGGATGGAGATTCACCTTTCAGCAGGACAATGACTCCCAAGCACACAGCCAAAGCGACACTGGAGTGACTTAAAAACAAGAAAGTGAATGTCCTAGAGCAGCCCAGTCAAAGCCTGGACTTGAATCCAATTAAGGATCTGTGGCAAGACTTGAAGATTGCTGTCAACCAATGATCTCCATCCAATTTGACAGTCTGAACAATTTTGCCAAGAAGAATGGGCGAATATTGCAAGATCCAGATGTACAAACCTGGTAGAGCCTTACCCCAAATGACACACAGCTGTAATTGCTGCCAAAGATGGTTCTACCAAGTATTGACTCAGGGGGGTGAATACGTATCTAAACAAGACATTTCAGTGTTTTTTTTTTTTCCCCATTAACTGTTGTTTCACAATAAAAATTATTATGCCTCTTCAAAGTGTTGAATAGGTTGTGTAAAAAATCCCATTTAAATACATCAAGATTTCAGGTTGTAACACAATAAACTACGAAAACATCCAAGGGGGGTGAATACTTACTATAGGCACTGTATATGTGTGGTGTGTGTGAATTCATAATGATTTAATTATATACATTTTATTACCTTGACAAATTTTACATTTTCATTATATATTCCATGCCAGTCTTACATTTGTTTAATGTTAAATACTAAGTAGCCCTTAGTCACTTTAGCTAGCAACTGTAACAAAGACATACAGCATCAAATGCTCACTTAAATGTGCTCTCTCAAATAACAAAATGGGTAAGAATACTGTATCTATATTAATGTATATCTGTACTTTCAAGTCTTGATAATCAACAAGAAAATGACTGGCATCAGAATTTAACATTCAACACAGAAAAAACAATCTAATTTTTATAATGACTATAATTAATACCAACTACTTCACAACTACACATTTTCTATAATGACAATTGTGGATTTATTTAAAAATGGCAAGTCATACAAGACAACTAGCAGTGCATTCAGTGGTTCTGCATGTGGTGGAAGCTTATGAGGTCATGATTTTTGATTGACAGTGTTATTGCTTTGTTTTCCAGAACCAGCAGAACATACTGTAATGTTATCTGCTGTATTTTAGATATGTGTAACACTCTTGCTAAGGGTCTCAGTGACTTCTTATTATTAGTTTTAAGCCACACAAAAAAGCATCTCCCTACCTATAAATCCTAGCTGTGAGAACTCTAAAATCATCCAGTCTTCTGAAGAGAGTTGAAGTGCAAAGTTTTTCATGGTGATGAAGTAGTTTGGTTTGGCAACAATGTCATCTTCAAGCTGTGGATAAAAATCCATTTACAATTTACAAACAAAACAATATGCAGCTAACGCAAGACAGGTTTGCTGAACTTTTCAATGTTTTTTTATTTATTTTTTTCAAATTTAAATATACAAAAGTAATCTACCGGTACTTAATTTACTTAACAAATATTTAACATCTGGACATTCAGGAGTTCAAATGTTTATGTGATTGACTTCGAAGAAGCTTTCTACATTTTGGCAGTGACTAAACACTATTAAAAACATTCAACCAATTAAAAACTATAGGAGAACAATTAAAGATTTACCATGCTGGAACAACAATGCAAATAAAACGTTAGGTTATTATCATAACCCTGGTTCTCTGAAATAGAAAAGTAACCATTACCGAACAGTACTTACCTCTTAAAAGACCCGAAACCTGATTAAGATGTATCAAAGCTGCTCGACGAACCTGTGACATAGTCATGGCCCGCCCCTGAGGACATTAAACCACTGTGGTCACAGACCTCTGTGTCAGACTGGAAAGGAGGTAGAAAGAAGCCTCCAATTCCACAGACTGGTTGACATGGAATGCAGAGATTGTCTTTAGCAGAAGGCAGGATTGGTACGGAGCGCAACTTTTGTCCTGGCTTCTTTACAAATTAAGCAGGCTTTACCTGTGGAGAATGCCTGCATCTCATTCACCTCCTTTGCAGAGGTGATAGCAAGCAAACAGATATATATTTCAGCTCAGCTGAAGCCGCAAAACCCCTTTCAAAAACTGTCCCGCCAGGAAGCTTAGCTCCCGGAAGGCCGAGTCAGTTTTGACATGGCAAGCCAAATGGCTGGAAGATAGACCTTTAATGTGTTACAGTCACACCCGTAAAGGGAGAGGGACCGTGCTTGAACTGCAGAGAGTAGAATGGTCAGAACGGTAGTAAGCACCGAGATGTCCTAGGTGCACTTGTCAGTACTCCAGATGGCTCCCTAAAAAACCCCAAGGCCTGCTGCCTGGCTTGGCGATGGAACCTATTGTACTCGTTCACAATGGATACAGTATTGTTTTGTAAAAAAGTGAGTGTCTTGATGGACACTGATTGGTTTATTAAATATTTCCAGAACCGCCGTCATATCACTGAATTGCTTTGTATTCTGATTTCCACAAATGCATCTCATCGCTACAACATGGCATGCAAACAAAAGGCAAATTGTGCCGCTGTTTCTCTTGCTACTCAAAGTTGGAAATTATTCGAGCTCTTGAAAAAAACCTGAATCGGGCACAAGTCGCTGAGCAATTTGGTGTTTCCTATCCTGGTGAGATGCTCCACCATTCTGTTAAATAATGTGCATGTCTTGTATTGTGCTGTTGCATTTTGTAACGTGTGTAGAGGTGCTGTGTTAATTTAGTTTGACAGTTAGTTTATTAACGTTAAGTTAACCCTAATGGCCATTATTTTTGCCTCTGCCATTGCGATAGCCCGAAACACACCCGTCGGCTAATTTCATAGTACTTAAGCTTTTTGAACATGTTGTTTTGCTTAGTTTTATTAATGTTAGTTTGTCTATTACTTTTTTATTCTAGTTTATTAACATACACTTGCCTATTGTTTTGCTTTTACTTATTCAGTTCATTTCATATGTTGATGCACGTGCGTCATGACAAGTAATACAAATGTATTTATGGCTGTCTTAGAAAACAGGTCGGCTATTAGAACACTTTGCTTGCTGACAAAAGTCATCACCCCCTGTTCATGCCATATAACCTGAGAGGTATATGAACTCCCCCTGCCTGTCCACAATAGCCTCATGCTTTAAGGTACTGTGGGACCCTTTGGAGTTCTATACATATACCATACAGTAGTACACTTTTAGCTTGAAAATATCATTTTAACCCTTTTAGTTGTGAACGATTTTGTTGAAATTAAGTTATATAATTCACAGAGGAACTCCTTTATTGAGTATACAGGAGACCAGGACAAGAAATATATTACATATATTTAGACACTACTGTACCTCAGACAGGGACCTAGGACTCCTGTGAGGTTCCAACATGATTTCCGACAACATGTGTTAAAATAAGATAAGACGGGACCTCGTCAGGGCTGAAAGAGTTACCGTAAATTAGCCACCACATAGGTCAGCCACTTACCTGGACATAATAAGTACCCTTATTTAGAGCATACATCATAAGGAAGCTGTAATCCAAATTCTGTTTTGTTCGCCACCTGAAAATCACAAATCATAAAGAAAGGTGATTGGTCATCAAACTGTGGCACCTTTCACTTTCTTTAGAGTTGCATGTTGAAGCAGGGAATTAACTGTTAATAGTGCCTTCATGGAAACAAGAAAGAAGAGCTTGATAAGCACTGACACTGTTAACACCATTTTATGTTGAATTAAAAACTGTTAAAAGAAACAGCCCCAGGCTAGCTGCATATGAGGTTTATTGTACTATACTGTGTGTGAGTGTGTGTTAACATTCTGCAAAAACTGTTGAAACTTTCAAAGTAATTAGAAAAACAACTTGTGCTAATTAGCACAACATTTGTTCTAGAAAATCACAAGCCTGAACACATACAAAGGTAGGTCACTATGGAATGGGTTCTGATCAGGAGCTTCTACATTCTTTAAATTACAATCAAACGAGCGACACGCAAGATGAAGCAAGAAATGCATAATGGCTACAAAAATTGCTGGAACACCCCTTTTTGGTTAATGGGACATTTGTTTCCATATACATATCTCTCTATAGAAGATCATCCTTGCTATGCAAATGGTTTTGAATGAGCAACCTGTCTGACAAGATATAGTTACCTGAAAATGTTATCTATTTTGTTAGAATGACAAAAGACTGGGAGTAAACATTATTTACCATTAACCCAACTCAGGCCCCTCATTTACTTAATATTTTTCTTTAATAGTATTCTTGAAAATATGTTATTCCCTGTGGGGGGATAATAAAAATACCACAACAAACTAATTCTACTTAAGAATCTAAACTGTAAGGAAGGCATAGGCTAATGCCCAATTTAAAAGTAGTGTTTACATATTTAAGAGATTTTCACTAAAAGTCCATATTAAAAATACAGTGCTCATCCTTTATAATGCTACAGTGGGGAGCCATAGTTACAAGACTGTGCTATTTGGTTTTGCCTTACAACGAGTATAAAAGGGCTACTGTAGTGACATTATGGAGCAAATGGGAGCCACGACCCTAACGTGTAATAATAGATTTTGCACTACAACGAGGCACATTATAACGGGTGAGCACTGTACCAGCTCTACCAGCTATAGCTGATTCCTGTAAACTGCAGGGCACAGCAACTGACAATTACCCGAATCGATTGCTGTTGAACGCACGTTAATTCCTGCCGGGTGCTCCTCACCCCCTATTTCTTCCTGTGCATGCTCTGGCCACAGCACACCCACTGACTCCGCCTCTATGGTTTATTTATATAACATCACCATAAACATTTTAATTTGGCCTGTAGCATGCTGCATTTCTCCATCTCTTCAACTAAAGCACTGCTTAACGTCTTGATAAACTGCAGGCTTCGGCATATTCTAGCGGTTACCGTGATGTACAGTACAGAATACAAATTACTAACTTTTGGTATTCACAAGCTTCAGCATGCGACACCTGCTGGTGAAACACTGTTTCTGCAGTAATCTGTGACAAACCAGTTTCTAGTCAGGTATCACCCTCTAGCATGCAAGATGCAGGACAGGTTAACTATAACTACATATGGCGTTGACCTTTTATTGCGGAGAGTACCGCACCATATTTTGCCATTTTTATAGCTGGTTTTGGCTACCAATGATGTAGCAAAAAGTCATTCAGGGATCATATTTTAGTACGGCAGATTCATACCTATAATGCCGACAGTGTCATCATAATCATAACGCTAGCTATAGAACCCAATCTTTAATATCATAACCACCGGATAACTGTGTAAAACATTTACAGATGTTTATTTTTAAAGATATAAAACAATAACTAAACAAGGTACATGAATTATGGTACATATTACAATCATAGCTGATCTAAAATTGTCACTCATTGCAGCATAAAAAAGTGGATCAAATATCAATAACGTATCGAATTGTTCTGTAAATATTCTTAAAAGGGAGTGGTTTATAGGTGTGGAAGTTTAAAAAAACAAAACAAAAACAACCTGGCGTTACTGCCACAAACCAATTCAAGCCATATAATATCGTGTGATAATATACTGCAGTCTGACCTATACAATATTCTATTTATTATAATGTTGTACAAAATATAGAACCTATATGAAATTATTTGTATTTGTAAGCTATTAGATTACCTTAATACCTGGAAAAAAACAGAGTTTAGAAATTGACTACGGCTGGTTGACAAACTGATAACATAATAACATGCTTTTATATGTGAGGCCAGCTGCCACCAGTGTAATGCATGTAATACATTGTATTACACCACGTTACAATATAGAACAAAACTGGATAAATGGAGTAACACTGTGTATGTCAGATGTTTCCAGTCTCTGGGAATGTGTTAATAAAAGGTGTCAGGAAGTACTGCAGTTGCCGTTTTCATTTTTAGTAGGTCATTTTATCAATTTATTTATTTTATTTTTTATCCTAATCTTTTTATCTATCCAATTATAAACTGTGTGTTTCTTTGCCATTTTCTTAGTTCCACAATTTATGGAGACACATGTACATGCACAGACCACTCACGTAACGGAGGGTTAACCTACTTAAACACTTGACGTGCTTTTTACGGACCATTTGGCATCCGCCGATTCACCAGCCACAACAAACAAACTGGACAATCAACATGATCTGCTTATTGACGCATAAATGAAAAAAGGCTGAAACAAAGACAAAATGTATGAAACCTAACAAATACATTATATTTTGGTGTACACTTGATCACATTGGTGGCACACTGTTGTTTTTAAATATATTTTCAACATTTTATTCTGTGCCGTGCCGACAGCAGAAATGACTGGCATGCTTCCACTTGTACTTCACAACTTGGTCAGTAAATACATTTATTGATTTAAGTACTTCATAAAAGGTAAGTGCTTAAAAATACAGTGATTATTAACAAGGTTATTTGACAACACCCTGCAGGTAATAACACCATCTTACAGTAATACACAGGCAAGTTGATAAACCTTAACTTTTATTCAAGCATCTTTGGCAGGCCTTAGCATCAGATTAATTAATTATTAAAATAATTTTAAAAAGTTACACATTAACATATTTATATTTAGGTTGTTTTAGAAGCACTGCCATGCTTTTACATTTTGAGGGAAGGTGCTTACCTTTTTTTTTTTTTTTCTTTCAGAGTGCCCAATTATTTTTACTCACAATTTTCTCCCAGATTTACAATGTCCAATTATTTTCCCTCACCACAGCAATTCTCCAGATAGTTCAGTGGTCACCCTCCAATTCCACAACCAAGCCAATTTCTTCTTCTACACCCAGAAACTCGAGAATGGATGTCAGCAAGCTAACGGCCTCTGGAGGACAAAGGCCAGCCTTGCAGGTGTCCAGCTGAGCTCACTAGGCGCCAGGCCAGTAAGGTATGCCGTAGTGCGATGAAGAGGAACAGTTCCTGTGGTTCTAGCCTCCCTAACCCGTGGGAGTGCCAGCCAATACAACGACACTCCCCCCTACGAGGACCTGCCACTTCGCACACAGCATGCAAATCTGCACTCCCATGACTGTATACCATTCAGCAGTGTTTTACCAGATAAGCCACTCTGGGACCCTTACATTTAATGTAGTTCTAATAATAATGTATAGATGAGCCTAAAATAATGAATCAAACGAAAAGGAAAATTACACAAAACAAAGGTAAGCTCAGTTTTATTAAACTTCCAACCTTATAAACACTCACTTTAATAAAGAAAACTTATCTTGGGGAAAAACAGCAGCAAAACATTAGCTTTTTTTTTAAAACAAGAAGTACAAAGTAATTGTTCGTTTTCAATGGCGGTCAGTAAATTCTAAAGTTTGTACGGAAGGTGTCTCCTTTGGCGTCACTATTGATTTTCCATTCTACTTTTAAAACCTATGTCTACATTTGATAAAACCATCACATAGCCAAGAAAGAGAAAAGAGAACCACTGCAATTTAAAATCTTCTGTTAGCTGTCTCATTCTGACATGCAAGTACATATGGACAGGTGCTGCAATAGTGGGAGAAAGAAAGGCGCTTACCTGACTCTTTCCTTTGTGTCACCAAAGGTCTCCTTCAAGCTTGTCAAGTCAGGATAGTAACTAGCAGGGGGAGATATCACTTCCAAAAGGCCTGAATTGATTTCTGTAGAAAACCTGTCAGGTCAGAGAGAAAGCAATTCATAACGGTTTCATTTTTGCAGAAAAACGCACAGCTGCAAGAACATTTTGGGGATTTTATTGAATGCTAGTCAACAAAATATTGTTCCATGTGATTGATGGCTAACAGTTGTTACTGTATATTAATTACATATTTCATCAGTTTTAGCTCATTTTAAAACTAGGACACTGGACTTCTTATTAGTATTGATAAGACCTACATAATAATAATAATAATAATAATAATAATAATAATAATAATAATGTTGGTTAGCTCTATGTTAAAACTATTTAATAGTATCTGTTCAAATTACGTGATTTATCAAGGTCTATATCCCAAAATTCAGTTTGCACCAGTTTCTTAGGAAATTCAAACTCTTACAAAATCAGAAACAAGCAATGCAGTCAATTAAGATATGATCAAGGTGTTTGTTACCAGTTTTCTAAAAATATGTATGCAAATTAGCCTCAATATGCTTTAAATTAGCATGTTGGACACACAATACACATTAAAAGTATAGACAAATGATCAATGTACTTCACCAATTCCTGCAAAAAAAGCATAGTAGCTATTTATATATTTATTTATTAAGCTTTTATTTTAAATAAAAGACCAGGTTGGGGTGGTGCAGACTCTACTATTAATGTTAATTTAAAATGTGCAATATATTAAATCATATCTACTGATATACTGTGGCTACTATTCTTAAATTAAAACTAGCTAGGAAAAACTGGCAGTGAAGTTAAACTTATGAAACTTTCATACACCAAGACATGTAGCTATATACCATAACACATGCAGCTATTTTGTTCATGAAAAACAATATGTAGCAGTAATCTTGTAATAAGTAAACAGCACTTAACTCTTTTTCCAGGCTCTCCACAACACTATGGACATAATCAATATCTGTCTGCAGAGACAAAGCATTACAAAGAAAGATACCATTCTAAACAAACACTTTTGGCAAAAGCAGAACGAATATACTGCAGCTGCAAAGAATGATAAAAAAGCCCTAATCTTTGCAGCTGGTGGTTTAATAGATGTTAGCATAAATGCTTATTAAAAACTATCTCCAGTTCATTTAAAATGCTACATTTAAAAAAAAAAAAAGTTATCATTCATGTCACTGAACTGACACCACACAACGTGAGGTCCTTGTAGCTGGAGGCAAGCGGTTCTACTGTGAGCAATATGTGAAGGACATGTCATTTCTAGAGATTGCTTACTGTGAACAGTGTGGTGGAATTAATTCAATGGAGAGAATCGAGTCTGATGAGTCATTTAAAAACCCTTCAACAAAATTCCTGCTTGTTAATTATACATGTTATTATACATGCATAAAGATAAATATTGGTATCTCTTTGGGATATTCCCACATTAATCATTTCACAAATAATTCAATCTCTCCCAGGTTCTCACACTTTATCAATATATTTGTCTGTTTTTTGGGGTTTAATGCCACATAGCTATTGATTGTACATGCACACCATTAGCAGCATTCTCTTCACAAATACAGTGAATTGACAGCTTGTGGTCACTGGGTCCTAAGTAGTATTCCACTTTCTGCATAAAGAGATCACACACTCAGGGGCTTCTGAGTGGAGCATCCATTAAACGTGATCCACGTGGAGTGCAGGATGCGCTCTATAGCCTGGATGTCACCGGTTCGAGTCCAGGCTATTCCATTGCCGACCATGGACGGGAGCTCCCAGGGGGTGTCGCACAACTGGCCGAGCCCACCTGGCCGGGGGGGGGGGGGGGGGGCAGGGGGGGGGGGGGGGGGGGGGGGGGGCTTAGGTCTGCCAGGGTGTCCTCGGCTCACCGCTCACCATCGACTCCTGTAAGCTAGCTGGGCTTGCCTGTAAGCTGCCCAGAGCTGTAGCTCTGAGGTGGCTGCATGGTGAGTCTGCAATGTGTAAAAAAGCGGGCGGCTGATGGCACACGCTTCGGTGGACAGCGTGTGTTCATCTTCGCCCCTCCCGAGTCAGCGCAGGGGTGGTAGCGGTGAGCTGAGCCTAAAAATAACTGGACATTCTAAATTGGAAGAAAATAATTTTAAAAAATAAATAATTGTTGACTACTACATTAAAAAAAAGAAATAAAAGAAGAATCACACACTCATGGTTGATGGAGATGCAAGTGTTTGACCTCATTCGTATTCTTTCTTTTTTGTACATGAATATACAGTATTACACATTCCTAATGAGAAAGTACATATCCACATTCGGTCAAGTTGTTTGCTTACCTCTCCTACAAAGACTATAATAACACAATCCAATTTCTCTTCAGGAGATAGCTTGTTTATTAACGAATGAAGGGTCTCTGCGAGATAGGACTTGACTTTCCTCTTCACTGTTGGTATTCCCATTACAATAGACACTGGAACACACAAAAAACAAGCATTCATCTTCCTTTTGTCGTGTATTAAACATTTTATGCATGATTATTCTAAGAGAACATTGTTTTTTGATGTTAATATAATTTGAATATCCTTGACAATCACAAGACAAAAAACATACACTGCTGTGCAAAAGCCTTAGACATGATGCATTTTTCTACTCTGATGCATTATGAGCATCGATTTCTGAAAGCATCCACTAGTGTTTTCTACTATTATAAAAACCTTGACTTGGCAACAGAACTGGCAAAAAGGCACAGGTGTCATTGTCCATCCATCCATCAACAGTCCAAAGCACCTTGGACCATTGTTCCATAATCCAATTTCCAATCTGTGTTCTTGTGCATATTTCAACCTTTTAGTCTTGTTCCCCTTTCTTAACGGATGTATTCTTACTGCAACATATCCTTTAAGTCCTGATTTTAAGGGTGACCTTCGTACTGCTGATTTGATAGACAACACCACCTGTGCCTTCTGCCAGTTCTGTTATCAATCTTCTTTCTATTCCTAAAGGATATTATCTTCAAGTATTGCTCATCCTTGTTAGACAGCTTTTTGGGTCTTCCAGTCCTGGGTTTGTCAATTACAGATGATGTTGCTTCGGATACCACACCTTGAAAATCGAGTGATGCGAGCTATTTCACTCAATGTTTTTCCTTCTTTATGCAAGTCAAGGTTGTTATAAATAGTAGAAAACACTAGTGGAGGCTTTGAGTAAATTGTTGATGCTCATAATGCATCAGAGTAGAAAAATGCAACATGTCTATGTCTTTTGCACAGCAGTGTACATCAAAACGTAATTTTACTTAATTTCTCTACAGAAACGGTGCATATTATTTTCTGCAAAATTGTGTAAAATTATACCCTTAAATATTAATAAATGAAAGCTCCCTAACCTCAAGGCATGGCTGTACCTATGATAGGAAGCAATACAAAAATGCATATACTCCTTTAAAATGACAAATAATATAATATAAAACAATGGGCTAGAATCTCAATGCCATTTACTCCAAATCATTATTAGCACAATATTTTCATGAAGGGAAAACATCAATTACAATGCCAAAACAAATTAGAAACAACGTAAGACTGCAAATCATTACATTAAATTGTCAGTTGTTCATTTCTGTTTGGTAACTCTATTGGGTGTTGTGGTGTTCCTTTCTGAAAAAAATAAGATTCTGCTGCTCAAAGATTTTTTTTTTTTTTTTTTTTTAATGCCCATTACTTTTATAAAATCGGAAATTGTTTAATATAGTTTGACGATCTGTGTAGGATTAATATTTATGGCAAGGCCACAGGGAGCTGATTCACCGTCTGTCACTCAAACAGGCTTGTCAAACAGCGGAGCATCATTGGCTCAGTGATATGAAACATGCAGCAAAAACTAGTGGACAGATCCTGTCGAGTATTTTTGGGTAGGAACAGAGAACGACCAATAAGAGAACTGAACTTCAATAAACAAACGTAATAGCCTAGATGAATCCAATGAATAATATATTCGAGTGTGTGGGTAAAGTTGGCTACACTGTAACCAGCATGACTTACATCTAGAAACAAAAGCATTTTAACAGATGCAACTAATCGTTAACTATCCCTTCTTGTATGATTACTTAGTAATCAAGTGTTGTATTACAAAAATATTTACATGGGTGGTAACCAGTACAAAAAGCACTGAACCATGTTTGTTTCACATACCCATATAAGTATTACATTTCTTTATTATTTACATCAATTTACAGGTATAATACAAATTTATAATCCATCTTGTAGCAAAAAAGATAAATAAAAAAATCACAAAACTAAAAGTCGGTCAGATAAAAAATATTATAAAAAATAAAACTGTTACACTAAATAAAAAGTGCTGTACATGTGTACTTTACATACATGCATTTATTATGCTTTACATTTTATCTGAGCCAGCAAGTAGGCTTGGATATTTTATATTTCAGTGACAAAGGTAGTTACAACTAAAATACATTCAATGGTATAACTCTCACTTGTGTGAGCTACAAACTCTTCAGTTATGAACAAATATAGTACAAAGCCAGTACTGTTTTGTGATCTTTGGTACCAAAACTAGTGTTGCAAAAGTACCAGATTTTTTTCTACAAGTGAATTACTGGTTTAAGGAGATTCCTCTGAAAGGGTACACAATTGGTTTATCAAAAACCACAGTGTCCTTCACACAAAAAGAACTAACACAGTTACATTTCTTGAAAGCAATTCCCATAATAATGGCTTTACCTTAAACGCCACTATCAGATTAGACGACCCATTAAAAAAAACAAAACAAAAAAAAAATATATATAAAATAAATCATGTGATGTTCAGAACATGGAAAGGGGTCTCACCCCACGCCATTTAAAACAGTTCAACTTTTTTTAGTCACATTTATGTCAATAGTTCTTATATCCATGCATTTGCATGCAGCCAGTGATTCTACCTTATGCAGTCAAGCACTTTATATTGCTGTGTATATTTTGTTCTTACAATTCAACTTAAACATGAAAACAAACTAGGTTTTTAAAGCAGGTGCTTCTTTGGTGTTACCTTTTGGTGTTGTCTTTAGAGTCTCTACAGTGTTATTAAAAACTGGGTTTTTTATGTGGACCAGCATACTCAAAAGTACCTGCATTCCAAGTGAACAATCATGACCTTATCCACTGGTCTACAGAGAAAAAGTGTATTTTACATCTGTGGACCAATATAACGGCTAATATAACCGTTATTTTATTCAGTCAAAACGTTTGATTCATTCACACAGTTTGAATTGAAAAAAAACAATGGAATTATGTTATGGAAATGATTGAGTAAAGACAAATATTTGGATTGCCATACAAAACAGCCCTAAGAATTCTGACTGGATTGTGAACACAGCTTACTGCCATCCTCATTGTTTTCCACTACGGTATTGACACACACATTTCAATGGGTAGATGGATCATGCGTGACACTAACATGCAATTTATACAGAGATTACATTTAAATCCATGGAGGAAACAATAGACTTCACTGGAGTGTAGTCAACACATCCAGTAACAGGGGTGCAAATCTTTCTGAAAACTGGAGCTAAACTGTTTACCAGAGAGCCTGCTGGAGCTAAATGATCAAATGAGTTGGGGTCAATTCCCTTTTATACAATTCCAATTCCTATTCTGTTCTAGGGCATAATCTTTACTGAGGTTTACACCATAGGCTCTATCAGGTTACCTGACAAGTTCATTAAGGTGTACACAGTATATGTTTACTCAATAAAGCCTTTGTTGTAAAAAGATTGGAATAGGAATTTGAATTGCTTAAAAGAGAATTGGGATTAGAAATGGAATTGAAAAAATGGAATTGACCCCACCTCTGGATGAAGCCCCACCACCATTTTGAAACTTCAACCAAACGTATCTGCTTCTGTTTGCTCATTACTACCACTAAATAAATAGCATGATTCTATAAGCCTAAAATGTCTGTTTTGTGTCAACCGACTGCACAAGATTACACGCGAGTCCACATTATGAAGCAGACATTTTGTAAACCAATGTGCGCAGTGCGTAACATGCATACAGCTGTGGGCGCCAGTGGTCATGTGATTGCTCCAGACCCAATAAGAAACTATCACTATGTATGGTTGCTGAGAAAAAAATAAAATAAAACATGTCCACTGGCACCACAATTTAACGTTGTTGGCACAAAATTAGATACCCTGTCACTAGAATCTCGAGTAATGCGAGTGACTGGAGCAAATTTTGTACCTACCTACAATGGCAGACATTTTACATAACCCTATCTGTATATAGTTCCCATATTTTTTTTTTATTGACAGCTAGTACAAACGTGGATATTTACAGATGCAGTGCTGCTGAAATACTTCTCCTGCGTCATCTTTTTAATTTTTTTTTTATGGCAGCTACTGTTCAGCAACAGCAAGAAATGAATACATGAAAATAATATTTTTCATTTTAATTTAATTTAAAATTTCGACCGAACACCTCTTGAAATAAAACTGTAAAATAAATTCCATGTTAGTAAAAGGAAGCCATAGCATAATATCAGACCTATTGAGTCAGATTGTGAAAAAGACAAAAGCGCACAGTACCACACAGAGGTACACAACTTGATTTTTCCAGCGTAAAAGCCCCCCCACCCCCACTGTATATTCATTAAATTCACTCACCAGACATACCAGTAATAATGGCTGAAATGCTCTGCCAGGCATTGACCTTTTTACTGTTCTTTGTATGAGTTTAATGAACAATTGTAGAGCCCAGGCTGCCGTTGCACTTTCTCCATTCTTATGTTCATGGTGCATTTGTTATGACCCGTGTCAAGTTTACTGGTATTACTGACATCGCTTCTGATTGGTCCATTTCAATATAGAACATTGTGATTGTTCCATTTCATCACACTCGATTTCCGACTCCATCGCAGATTTTCTGATACAAAGCCCATCTCTTCAATGTTACAAATATTTGATTATCTGTCACAGCCTGTGCTATTATTTTTTGTTTATTTTCCTCTCATGCCAAATCAGTCTGTCTTTACTGTGCAGTTACACAGCATTTCCTCCAATGTCACCTCATGAAAATCCAGCAACAACAAAGCGAACGAGACAAGCTATGGTAATGTAAAACAGTTAACCATTGAACTGTTTTAGATACTGTGATATTTAGTTGCTTTTGTGCATTTTCATTTGCAAGGGAATTGTGACATTAGGGCCTTATCGAGCACTATATTCTGCAATTTTGAATACTGACTTTGGATACTGTTTTAATTCTGGAAACTTTTTTTTTTAAACCTTTTGCTAAATTGCATTGCCCTTTACGATTTATACAGTTCTGTGCATGGATAACATTTTGATTTAATTTTATTGTTGGGTCATTAAATTGGGAATTGTATGTACTGCTACAATACCGGATTTATGTACTGTATTACAGTCCATGTGTCGACTAATTTGGCAAGTGACATTTTTAGATTTGTATCGTTCTGAAATACTTCTGTTGAAAATATAGTACTTTACCAAAAAAAACAACTACAGTACATCTAAATGGAAGCCTAGTTATTTTAAAACACAGTCCTTGCAGCTATGTATTTTTGACATTGTATCTTTTCTGTGTTCCCTGAAAAACGGACAAGGGTTGGAACTGCCAAAATGAAATAATCAGATATGCGTCACACGCGTTTAACCGTCACTGAAGTCAACATTTCATGGGGACGGATATGTGAGTGCTCACTGTATTATTACTGTGCATCCAGTTGCAAATATTTTGATTTTGGGTAGGAATTGCTATAATCCTTCAAAACTGAAGGAATATTTGTGAATTTGTTCATTTTGACCCTACATATCATTAAACTGTACTGCAAGCTGCAGAAATTGGTCCTTTAAGAACTCACCTTTTGTTCTGCCGAGACCAACCTTCACAGCAGGCTGAAGGCTTCCTTCACTGTTTAATAAGTGAGGCAAGTGGTAGTAGATATTTGGCACCTGCAGCGGTTTTCTGTGTGCCAGTTCCTTCAATAGCTTCTTAGTTTCATCTATAAAAAAAAATATATATCACTGGCAATGGGTCAACAATTTTAGTATCTATATAAACATTGTATTTCATTTTGTAGGTATCACAACATACAAAATGGTGCCTATAAAGTAATTAGTAAAGCTGCAATACTGCTCAGCCACATTTGCCAAGCAAATAAGAGCCATAAAGGGATTTCTCTGGTTTCTGACCTTAAATCAGAAAAGACAGGTTTGGTGTTTAAGATCATGTTAATTGAACAATAAATGTGACAGTAATCATAAAATTGTAAAGTCCTCAGTTACAATCCCAACATACATTCAGATCTAACCAGGATTACTGCAACACCCCCTGTCCTCCATCAAAATAGACAACAACAACAGCATCAAAAAAACATGCCATTGTCTAGAAAGTAAACTGGTACCTGAAAAATGTCCAAGTGCGTCTTTGCTCCCGTTGGTTTCTGCAATGGCCCGTCTAAACTGCTCCAGGATGATGTTGAGCTCAGACGAGCGCTGCAGGGTGCGATGTTCGGCCACACGGAGGCGCTCTTTTAAGGTATGGAACTCTCGCTGATAGGCAATTAGCTTTTCTTTATGAAATAAAAAGGGAAAACATTTGAATGAATAAAAGAGCTATTCAGTTGATCTAAACAGCGGTGCTCTAAATACTACCACAGGTTAGATGAACAGTATAGGGCCCTTTGTGTATTAACTTAATAAAAATCATACAACTAGTGCAGATTGGGGCTGTTGAAAGTAAGTAAGGGGAGCTGATTTTAGCCAGCTTTCTACCAACAAACAGAATAAAAAAAAATTAGGGTTAAAGTCTGAAAATAATGTTTAAGAATTGTATTATTAACCTGACACACAACATAAATTGTATGTGCCAATTATAAACCTACTGTAGGCCACTTTCTTAAACAAAGTTCTCTCTCAACTGTCAATGCCCTACACTCCTCAGCCTCAGATCATTTTATATTGTACTTGCAAAACATAAATACATATAGCAGTAAACTAAAACTGTACCATTAAAACTAATGTACTGTGCCAAAACCACAAAGAAACACTATTCAGCAATTGGGTAAATAAATGAATTCCCCCATTTAGAAATACTAAAAAAAATGTAATAAATTCAATGACAAACATTTAAATGTTGAGACACTGAGCTAGACTTGTAGTCCAAATGTTTGTCATTGAATTTACTAACCTTCTTTCTGAATGTAGCGCTATTGGAGTGTTGAACAGTAAGGGATACAGCAATAAACCATTAAAGTAATAACAAAGCAAATTAATATCATGCTGAATAAATTTAGTATATATAAGCTTGTATTGCACAGCTCCTGGTCTCTATAGTAACTTGATGCTACAACTTGGGAGGGCCCTCCTTTAGTCACTACTGTACCCTTTGTGGAATTCCCTTTCCGTTTAATAATTCAGCAAATAGTTGTCAGTGTGTCAGAATTAGTTATCCTACCAAAGCATGACATTCCTCTATCTCATTAGATATGCCCTACAACACTACCAGATATGGAGACCCTTTAAAATACATCAAAATGCTTTTGTCACTCTTTGCTACACAAATCCCTGGAAGAACTGAGGTTTCGCTTGGCCAACTGTTTTTAGGCAAAACAGCCTTTTGTAGCAATCTTATGACAAATCACTCAGCAATGTGACATGAAGCATGAGGATGAAATGACTGTCATATGATCTGCGAGTAATTGGGTTCCATTGTCTAACTTTACTAAAACGCCTCTGGCACTACTTCAGTTTCTGTAGCATATTATTACTCTACTCAGATCACTGTTCACCACAGCTGGTTTTCGATACAATATAGGCTACAATACAGTTCAACAGAATTCTAATCCTACAGTAAATCATGCAAAAAAGATAAAAGGTGACATCTAAAAAGGACAAGTTCATGTCTAAAAGCAGGAACAAATGCAAAGGATATGCTCCTGAAAAAAGGTGTACAGTAATACGTGACAGGCTTTTATATATTTATTTTAGTTAATAGTTTCTCCTCACTCCAGTGGTGACACTGTGAATTCAAGGTTGGGTCCCTGTGACACGGCGAGCCCTGTCACTGGTTCTTGCTCAAACGTGTGCAGCCGAGACACGGAACAGGAGACGTTTTGCTAGGCAACTAATTGAGCAGGTAGGCTGGTCCGGTGCTGAGCTGATCAGGTCTGGATTGGCTGGGGGGCGTGCCCGGGGAGGCAGCGCCACAGCTCGAGGTGACTGCACCGTGATGCTACACAGAGGGGCCCTTTGTTTACATCGAGAAGAAGAGTGTTCACTCTGCAGGACAACTAGTATGGAACCCCTCAACTGCAAGACAGCTCTTGTGAAGCTCTGCTCAAAAGTATTCACCCCCCCCTTGGACTTTTCCACATTTTAGTGTTACAACACGGAATCAAAATGGATTTAATTAGGAGTTTGTGCCACTGATCAACACAAAAAAAAGTCCATAATGTCAAAGTGAAAAATAAAATCTACAAATTGTTCTAAATTAATTACAAATACAAAACAGAATATATGCAGAAATGTACATAGTCACAGTGTATATGCAGAAAGGAAACTATTCCACAACTTATGTGATTTAAACTTAATTAATTTGAAAATAAATTGAGCGGAACGAGTATCATAACCCCAGTATGTAGCATCCCAGCAACCAGACTGTGTCGTCCTTACTGGGCAATCACCTGAATGATTTGTCTTCAAATTCATCATGTCTCTAAAGCGAATTAAATTTTTCATGTCATGATTGACTGACTATTGCATGTTGTGTACAGCAGCTTTGCAATGTGCATTGTCTATGCTTTTATTTTATCTTGCTTTTGTAAGCTGTTCCAAAAAATACAAGTGTGTAGCATATATACAGATCTTAGGTACAGAAAGTCATCCAGGTTTTCTCCCTGGTTCTTTCTTGCTCTTTTGCAGTTATTTACACTCAGTGACAAGTAACATAATGTAGCTTAGCCATGACTACTAATGGATTATGTTACCTTTATAGAACACACAATATAACACTGAAAACGTATTTAAAAAAAACTTCGCAACAACACCTTTAACAAGGAAAAGTTGCACTAAACACTGACAAATGGAGCAGTGAAAATCCATTTTCAATTACGTTTTCTCTACTACTGAAAAATGAAAAGTAAAACAGATACTGAAGATAATTTAGGGTTGATCGATTTTAATATTATGGTCTCAGACAGTACACACTTAATTGTAGTGTTTTAACTGGACTAACATACTAGTCAGCAGTTTATTTTAATATGTGGCTTGGGTCCAGTGTTCAGCCACATCTTCCTCGACAAGCAGTTCTGGCTTGTCCCACATTAAATATTATTTTTTCTTAAAATGTTAACTTTGGTTCAGCATTTACCAATTTCTAGTTGCAGCGCATTTTCCTAGTTAAAAGAACACTGATGTGCTCTAGGACCCTATGTCCTATGACATTACAATTTCCCTTTCCAGTCCGACATCATGAAAAACACATAAAGCACAGGTCTCTAGTCGCTTTTTCTCCGGAAAAAGCAGAGAAAACCTTTTAATGGCCAAGTGAGACCGACAGGAGCCAAAAAAAAGGGCGTATCTGAGCAATACAGTAGCCCCATGCACCACAGAGATGTTATAGTAATAAAATAATGAATTGGATCGCATCATTGAGACGTTTGGTGATAAAACGAGTGATCAGGAGAGGATTTCTCAGTATGCACGTTTATAAAGCGGTATGTGAAAAATACAGCGAACAAGGGGTAGGGCTTGGCTGGAAAGGCAGTACTGATGTCCTTTTGCCATGCACTGCCTTTTAAACCTATTTTACTCTGAAAAAAAATAAAAAAATTAAAACAGCCGGTGTAAAATAAACAGCGCATGTGAAAATAAACTGGACCTGAGGTGCCTGACAAGCGCTGAATAAACTGACTGAAAAAGGGTTAAACCATGGATTGGACATTTGACAATTAACTTACAATTTTTTCCATCAAGTATATAATATTTAAGGAAACCTCAGAACAGAAACATCAGCAGTAATCCCCATAGAAAACATTCTTTGAGAAAGAATTTTGGGAAGATTGGGGCTCCCAAGTGGTGCATCCAGTAAAGGCACTCTGCATGAGTGCAGGCTGTGCCCTATAGCCTGGACGTCACCGGTTCGAGTCTGGGCTATTCCACAGCCAACCATGGATGGGACTTCCCAGGAGGCACCATTCAACTGGCTGAGCATTGCCAGGGGGGGTGTCTAGGTCGGCCAGGGTGTCCTCCATTCACCGCACACCATCTACCCCTGCAGTCTGGCCAGGTGCCTGTGGGCTTGCCTGTTAGCTGCCCAGGAGCTGCGTTGTCCTCCTACGCTGTAGCTCCTGGGCAGCTGCATGGTGAATCCGCAGTGTGTAAAGAAGCAGTCAGCTGACAGCCCACACTTTGAAGGACTGTGTGTGTTCGTCTTCACCATTCCCAAGTTTTCGTCAGCACAGGGGTGGCAGCAGTGAGCCAAGCCTAAATAATAATTGGCCATTTTCAAATTGGGAGAAAATAAAAATAATAATTGGCAACAACTAAATTTAAAAAAACAAAACCAAAAGAAGCCAGAATATTGTTTTTCTCTCTCTCACCTTTGACATAGATTCCTTCATTCCTGCCCACATTTAACATTTAGTTTCTCATAAAGTACAAACAGCTACAGTTAAATTAAAAACACTTGGGGATATGACTAGTCTGGCAACACAATTTACTTATATTGTTTTGTTCACTGACCCATTTAGCATTCAGGGCTTATAAGCCTGGAAACATGAAATCACAGCATAAAATGGTCTCTGAAATATGCAGGGTTCCAAAAGCGAGAATGAATAAGGATCTCAACCTTTCAGTCCAAAAGAAGCCAACCCGATAGTGGTTTGAGATCAACCCAGGTGAAGGGACCTATCAACCCCCAGCTGTTGCAATGTACAGTATAAAGAATCGGTCCTAGAGTTGATAATACTGTTGACTGAGTCAATAGAGCAATAATTAATTCCAGCGCTGGCTTTTCAAAGATAATTATGTTGCTTTGTGAAAAAGCAGAGAATCTGGCCTATGCTCCAGCACTCAGTCATGCTCAGTATCTCATTGATATATCCTTTATGAAACCAGAGCCTTCATGTGCTGAGATCTGGAGTTTATTTTTATTTTTTTCAGTGACAAGATGTGGAGTTGTTCCCTCCCCTCCCCCACTTCCCCCCCAGAGTGGACACGCTCAGCAAGCAAAGCAGGGGCCTGTTGAAACCCCTCAAAAATAACCTCTTTCACTGGGGAGCCGACAGGCCTGTTAAGTCTCCAACTTCTGTATGAAATACAAATGCATGTTATTTGAAGGAATTTGTTCAGCGACCGTAATGTTGCGTTTGCCATGCTCAAGAAAAAAAAAAAAACACACACACACACTACAAGGGACTTGTTGTGCACTTAATTAATTCTCTGTAACACATTGGCACTTTCAGAATGAAACAGAAATGCTTCAAGGATTTACTCTGAGATGCAGCTTGCTTTTCAAGTGGACCATTTATACAGCAAGCAGACCAGGGACTCTCAGACGAAGCACAGCTAGAACAAGCGCGGCTACAACTGGCTCAGCTGCATAATGGGCCACACCAGATCAAATCTGTACAGAATTCAGATTTACTGTGTCTAGTAGACCAGGACTATTGTCACGCTGAGTTTCACATCTTACTGCCAAATACATACTAAAAAAAATAACTTTGCATTTTGAACTCTTGAAAGGATACTTTAAAAAACACAGCAACAGTCCTTTATTGTTTTGCTGTTTTTTCAGCCTTATTGTTGAGCTGCTACCGTCCATCTTACGGCGAGGAGAACCCTCTAGATCAGAAGGTTGGACTACATGTTGATGGAGCCTCTTCACTCCATCATACACACATTACACCACTCTAGGTTATGGGAAGATTTTGGAAAATAAATAAATAAATAAATAAATAAAATACTTACTTCCTGTCCAAGGGACAAAATGCTAGAAAAATATACTTGCCTCCTCCTGTCACACATAACACACAAAAAAGTAGAACACAGCTTATAGGATTGTGTTTTTGTAAGTGGCAAATCACGTCTGAGTAGTACAACTTATATACATATATAAGTTGAGAGAAAGCAGTACCTATAAGAATTATGGATAATTGGATGCACAAATTTCAAGCATTACAAGAGCCAATCCAATCACGTGAAAGTGCCAAAAGGCTTCTACATTCACAGTGTTTTATAGTGACAATATGCTGACAGAATGCAGCAACAAAGTAATCAAACTCATTTCAATGCATGCATTCTCTTCCAATATATATGTATTTGCGTTTGTTGTCAGTTTAGCATTATTACATTTTAAAAGAGAGACTCAGGTATTTTTTTAAATTTTATTTTATATTTTTTCAAACTCAAAAACTTCCAGTTTCAGTTTGTGACTTCTTAGGGTGCACTTTTGTTAATAAAAGGTTTGTGTATGAAAAACAGCCCTAGACATCTGAACACTCAGACCAAGTACAAAGCTGCAGTGATCCCTACTGAGGACTGTCAGATTAAATCAAGTCATGTCAAAACTTTTAATTTATGTTACCATATTAAAATGACTAAGGGATGTTGACATGAATCGCCTATATGCAGCAAAATGTGTGATGAGCTCTGGAAAATACCCAACAGTGCAGTGCTGAAACTACCAGCAGTTTTTTGGTTCTGTTTTTCTCTTTCGTCGGTGTCGTTCAGTTTGGAATTTTATGCAAGTCGGTTTCGGTTTGGGAAAATCATAACCGTTGCATCCATAGTTACAGTTTAAATTATTCAGAAACACACCCTGTTGGCATAAACTCTACAGTCATTTTGTTTTGACTTGGCTAAGGCACAAGCTGTTTGAATTAAAGTTCCACTCATACGCCAGGACCAGAGAGCTAACTAGATTAATAGATTAGTTACAGCACAACTCTCTAATCTTGTTATCTTTATACGATAATGTTAACCCAGTAAAGAATGGAGTAGGATTACAGTAAATCCTAATTAGAGTTTGTTGCACAGCAACAAATTGGACAGCAAAACCAAATGGCTTCCTCAGCTTGCTGTACACCACATGAATCAGTGTTCATCAGTTTACATTAGGAATAAGATGAATGGGGAAATAAAGACACATTTCAAAGCTGATCTGCATATAATAGTAGTAAAGACAAAATCATCAATGCAGTGTATAGCTGCCATATTTTTCAATTGGATTATATCCAGATACTGTACTGTAGCCAAACATGCATGATTACTGTCAGACTACAAAATTGCATCCAGACTCATTGGCTCTCTTTACTGTGTAAATGGACATTTTTAAAACAAATCTCCTCAAGAGTTGATCCTACAATTAAAAGTATCATATGAAACAAAATAAATGCAATGACTTTATTCTGCTGAGAGGTACCGTGTGGTGTTACTGTATTGTTTGGTAACAAGAACCCCCCCTAACATTATCTACTGTAGCTTACCCTTTCTGTTTTCTGTCAACCAATGATATGATAGTTACAGGACTTAAAACAGCAGCGCTTGTGTGTGGGGGGATGGAGAGCAGTGTCACGATATGGACAACACAGGACACACCAAAAGTAATGTGCCCCTTGTAAACACTGCAGGGGGTTCTGTAACAATTTAATTGCCTCATTTATTGGACTTGATATATTTTTAATATGCCTCGTTACTGCAAACACAATGGGAGGGCAGCATCTCGAATTTGGCACTGAATAGGTACATTATGAGACCTTGTGGCAGGGAAGCCCTACTGCTGTGAATTGTGTGTGGGGGAATTTAAGGTTGGCAGGGATGGGGTTAAATCTGTCCCTGCCAGCAATCACAGGTGTGACCATTCCACAATTAGGTAGTTGAGTGGTAACTGGAGAATGGCCATCTGTATAAAAAGGCGGAGAAAGGAGTTAGGAGAGTGTAACTGTTTAAAACAAAACAAAACAATCAATACCCCCTGCACAATGAAAGACTCTTCAGTAATTCAAGTTCGCATTTAATCTTATTGTGCAGCCATACTGCATCTACTTCACAGGCTGTATGTAACAAGCTACTGCAACACTGTATAGCGCTGATCAAAACCCATTAGCCTAGTAAGCCTACTAAAATGACTCTCAGCTGTGGCTGTAATTCGTTTTGTGCTGAATGGTGCCTGGAAAGACTATTATATCCTGTGACACCACAGCACAATAATGTGTAAAAGTTACAGCAATTCTGAATTAAAATCAGATACAAAGGTTTGGACAGACTAAACCCATTACTGTCTTCCTCCACCTCAATAACATGCTTACCATGTATTACCATTCACAAACCAGCATTCTCTGTAACGCAGACAATGATCAAGGTTAGTTTTGTGATGCACAACGACGATGGAAGAGGAGCCACTTAAACAGAAATTGGAAATTTCCAGTTGCCGTACAGCTGCAAAAACAACATAAACCGATGGTGCTGTAAAAATAGCTTTTCTTCACACGATTTCACTCAATTATTGATTCTGTTAGAGAACCAAGGCCCAAAGGTTTGCTCTCACATCAAAGAGGCTGTGCCTTGCTAATTAGTACACAATATTAACTGAGAAAATGGATTCTACTGCACTGATCAGTCGCTAAAGGCATGTTCTGATGATAGATAGCAATGAGTCTGCCTTTAGAAGAAAAAAAAGACCTGATCCTATTAGAATGTGCTGGATATACAAATGTACCCAGGGCCCCTCCATCTCTAAATATATACATACAAAAAGTCATGAATGGGAGTTATTAAAAATGATGAAACTACAATGATTCCTTCAGTGAGTGTGTGTCTGTGCCACCTTTAAACATGTAAACATCTTTATAATCGCTTTTGAAAAAACCAAGACAGCAGTTTAGAAACCACTATAAACCTCAACTCTGCCTATAAGAACCACCTTGCCGCAATGACTTGTAAAAACAAATAACTTTTTGGCCGATATCAGGCTTAACTCATATTTCATTTACAAATGATTTACTCCAACTGTGTCGCTGCTTGTTGCTTACTTGGACACATTCCTCTAAATTAATATATTAACTGCCCTGTTCTCATTTTTTCTGGCAAGTTCTTTTTAGTGCAACATCTGACTGAACTCTTATTTCCTATCTGTTAAAGTGCTGTGTGGGCATTGTAGCAGCCCCCTTCAGCTTCTATTGGCTCTGCTAACATTTACTGCACGTTTTTTGTAAAAACACTTGGAGAAAATTATAAGGCCATCATAAACTACAACTAACGAGGATTATAACCAGGAGTAGAATTTGGGTTTATTAATCAAAGCTCACCAGGAGGTCCAGGAAGCATACACACATTCACTGTGTTTAATATACAAGCTGTATTATATATACATGTGTTCCAAATTTGAATGTTCAGCAGCTTAAAATCAGACAAATGATTCAACCTCAAATGTCTGCCTTTCTATTGTTGCATACAAGACATGCCATCATATTTATAGTTTTACCAGTCTGCATACAAGTCTACCTTACCTTAGAACGAAGATCCCTGTATAGCTATTTTTAACATTACTACTAAATTATCTACTTGACAAATTTATATTTGAGCTTATAAAACTTTACCAAGCACTTTTTACATAATTATTATACCAAATTGTTATGCCAGTCTGATTTGCACATACTGTAGGTGCTTTTTAAAAAAAAACAGTCCTCCAGCTACCAGCAGAACAATCGTTCATCAGAATACCCTGCAGGCTAAACACATTGACGAATCAGCTGTGAACTGATCTAGTAAGTGATCTATCACTTGGCAATTTTTGACAACAACCGTTACTGTTCTGCCCTTCAAGCAGCATAATATTGATCCTCTACCACCTGTCACATGTTTATTGAGCCGTTATCCTCCAGTAGATCAGCAGCTACAGTAGCACCCCTTTTCTTACTCCCACATTTTGTATCACATGCTCTGTGATTGTAAATGGCAATGCTGTTATGATGTTATGTCAATTTGCTGTTCACTGCTTGGGATGAAAATCGTCTGCCGTTGGTTCGCCTCACCATTTCATAGAGACTCCTACTGGTCAGGCGCCAGGCAAGGCCAAACTAGACTGTCTGAGCTCTGTTCATTCAGTACTTTAGCAACTTCTGCAGATTCGGTGTGCCGGGTAAAATGGGGTTATCAGCTAGACAGTGGGAAAGGATTGATCTTCCGTCCTCCTGAGCCAGTATGAGGGTTGCAAATGGGTGAGGTTACATTCACATTGGACATTTCAAATCGATGTGAAAACAAAACAAAAATTCTACTTAAAATGTACAGTATAGTATTTGTAGTTGATCAAAAATATCCTTGAAGCAAAGCGCATCCACAAAATCAACTAAATAAATAAATGATTAAGATATTTCTTTAAATACATTTGCAAACTGCTTTTTAAAATATTGTACATTTATCTGTACTATTGTTTTAACCTCATCTTGAATATTGTGTTCAGTCCTGGTCACCTCGCTATAAAAAAGATATTGCTGCAATAGAAAGAGTGCAAAGAAGAGCGACCAGAATTATTCCAGGTTTAAAAGGTATGTCATATGCAGACAGGCTCAAAATTCTTCAAAATTCTAAATTCTAAAAGGTATTGACAATGTCGACCCAAGGAACTTTTTCGACCTGAAAAAAGAAACAAGGACTAGACAAAGGGGCATTCACAACAGAAAGTAGGATGCACTTTTTTACACAGAGAATTGTAAGGGTCTAGAATCAACTCCCCAGTAATGTTGTTGAAGCTAACACCCTGGGATCCTTCAAGAAGCTGTTTCATGAGATTCTGGGATGAATAAGCTACTAACAACCAAACGAGCAAGATGGGCCAAATGGCCTCCTCTCATTTGTAAACTTTATGTTTTTATGTTCTTATAATATGCGCAACATTTAGTGCATGTAAAAATATTGTTGATTCCCCATCTCTGCAGAATCAGACAGAAAGAGGGCTCCAAGAAACCTAACATAGCACACAGTATCCACTCTTACACAGCATTTTTAGCTTATGCAACACGTTCTATCACTTCCTCAAGCAGTTGGGAAAACACAACTTTGTGACTGCCCTACTTAGCAAGAAGAGACAGAAGTGATTTGTTTAAGACTTACAGTTCACTTCCCCAAATAGCCTGTTGTGGCAAAGACGTGCCTATTTAACAAAAAGCCTACAGTTGACCAGTCACCACTGCAACTCAAGTTCTGATAAAGACCTGGCATATCTAGACCATGTTCAATTATCCAGTCAACTTAAAACATTGTTTACCTCTTTTTAACGCAACAACAATTTAAGTCCCTCAATGTTCTGCTGTTGATTTTGTTTTCCAGTTGCAATGAGGTGAAGCAAATTTCTTCAGGCAACATACACACATACATATATATATATATATATATATATATATATATATATATATATATATATATATATATATATATATAATTCCAAGTATATTATATATATATATATATTATATATATATAACATAAGACGCATTACAAGTAATAGGACATTAATATGATCATACAATACCTGTCCTGTGACATTAAAAGCTATCTTTACAGGCTGCTTGGCAGCACCAACTGAATCATGAATTTCAAGTTGATGTGAACAGTATTTGAGAGGCTGATACCTTGGAGGCAAGATTAAGACAAAAAGACTTAACATAACATAAATTACCTGACCACAACTATAAGCAATTTTAAAAGAAGATTTTTACTGTGGGATGCATTTTCCACTTCCACTGACTGAAAGTTGCCCATAAATATCGAATTTAGTAATTACTTCACTTACAGAAACTTTATTTCATATGTGCCTTACCTTTTCCATTTTGCCATGTTGTATACCAGGACAGGCTCATAAAGGAGGTTATGAAGATTAACGCTGTGGCCACAGTTGCATTTCTGAGCCTCATTTCATTTCATCATCACAGTAGGTATCGCGGCAGTTCAACAGCCCCACAGCAGAGTACTCGTGGAACGGTAAGAAGGGGCGTCTTGTTCTGTACAGGGCTCATATCATTCTCAGCCTGGACAGGGGACACTCGTGGAAACAAAGCAGCACGACTATTCCAATCCAGTAAGAGTAAATCCGTCCTGTGTTGTTTTATGCAGATAAGAACAAACGTTTCCATTAGAAACACAATACAGTACACTGTTTTTGTTTTGTTTTGTTTTGTTCTTTTTTAGATACAACACAGAAGGGCCATATTTGTCTGTTTTGATCGTTTATTTGGGCTTATTTCAGACATCAAAACTTAATAGCCTCGAATTGAACGTGCAGTACTGGCTAACCTAGATAAATTAAAAAAAAAAAAACACACATAAATTCTGGTGACTGTAACAGATGGATTAGGAAATTATAAGTGAAATGTTACACGTTGGCATTGAGAACATCTTGGTTACTCAAACATGAAATCTACGAATTGTTTTGCGAAACAGAGAAAAATATTATAAGGAGAATAATATAAGTCTTATATGCAAATATCAGAAAGTACACAATACGAGGGAAAATACTGTCACAATGAAAATGAAAAACACAACACACATTTCCATTTCTCAGCGAAGGGCGCTGGAACTAGGGGTGCGGTAGCACCCCCTTGGCTTTGCATGACTTCCATCAGGGGTACGGTTTTGTTCAATTGCTTTCAGCACCTCCACTTTAAAAACGGTTCCAGTGCCACTGGTCTCAGCAACTACAGTTGTCTGCTTTCCAAATACTTTTCACCATGCAACTGAGTTATTCATATATTTTAATGTTAGTATGTTACTTACTTTGTGTTACGATATCTATGCTCCAAACAAATATTAACGTTAGCGTGTTATCAACCAATAGCCTTGCTGTGAAGGTGTCCACGCCGTACAAAACGTTTCTTCGTGTCAGTGCCACTCACTTTCTGGTAACATTTCATTCCACACTCTGCATTCTCTATCAAACTACACTGCGTCTGTACACCGCCCACCAAACCCAGCTATTGGCTAATAATAGCTCCCTTTAACCAATACGAGCTTCAATACGAGACGTTACCAGGCTCCGTCTGTGTTATGTTAAGGCGAGGTGCTGTCGATCAACTTTCACCTCAAAGTCATGATTGACAGTTCTGCTTAAAACTACCGGATTGGGCTTGCCCGTGCAGGCAGTCGCTTTTTGTACATATTTTGGTATTTTTTTGTTCTCTGTCGCATATGTCAAAAGTAGAAAAGATAATAAATGTTTGTGGTCAATGCATACATAAAAACTGTACGTTCCCGGTCTCAGTGCGCAGCACAAGACTAGTCTTCCCGCGAGTCTGTATTTCAGTGGTTTTCACTGTCACGTTGAAGGATGATGTGAATATCATTTATAATAGGTATATATTAAACGTGCAACAGCATTCATACATTAATATCTTCTACACAATTATTGATCGAGGATAGCCAAAAACGTGTTTCTGTAAAATCACGAATGCTCTGTGAAGATCTCTATAATCTTGCAGTTGTAGAAAGCCAAAAAAGGACAGCGGTACGCCTTGTGGATGAAGTTTTAAATGCATTCAGCTTCCTACCTCGGGGGCAAAAACAATCCTGGGAGACGAGTCAAATTAAAGTGGTTACACGGTATAACTATATTTTGAGCTGCTAGACAATAACGTAGTGCAGGCGTTATAACCCTTGCACCAGTACATCCGCAGCACGCACATCGCAGCTCAAATATCAATTATATTTTGGTATGTTCCTCTTGGTATTCTCACCCCCTTTTCACACTGGCAACACTTGTAAGTGTACCGAGTACGGTACACTTACCAAGTGTGCTCGGCGCTTTTCAGTGGAAACCTCCTCAGATCGTTTCTCTTTCACACTGGATGTGTGCCGAGTACACTTGGAAATGTACTGAGTTCACTTCCATCATTTCAAGTGTACCTTGAGAACACTTACCTTTCACATTACACATCTGCAGTTGTACCGAGAACACTAAAAAAAACAGCTAATAGCTAATAAATAGCAAATAAAACAAAACTCGGTACAGTCTGATACATGATAGGTAAAAACATATGAATTTAACATTTGGCAGCATTAATTTAATACAATATGATTTATAATAATAAAACGTTTTGCACTTACTGTTCATTAGCCACTTATCTCATGCATTTTTTTTTAACATTCTGTTCTGTGGTAGAAAGGTCCTTATGCAGCTGATCTATATGATGCAGTAGCAATATTACGATCTTGGCAAAACCGAACACAAAGCAATTGTTTTCTTTATAGCACTGGGACAAATATATTCACGTCACATAATTTACAAATGAAAGTAAAACTACCATTCAAATGAAACCAGTGTATGAGAGAAGCGTGAATGACATAAAACCCCGTATTATTATTATTATTATTATTATTATTATTATTATTATTAATATAGCCTACTTCGTGTCCAGACTATCTTCTTGTGGGATCTGCTATTTTGCACAATCTCACCCGGAGTTTGTAGTCTCTCAGCTACTGGCACTACTACGAAAACAAATCTCAAGTTATCACTTGTTTATTATATAGGCCCGCCTAATATAACATATATGACATAGTTAAATATTCTTAATTCTCAATTGCTTTAAATGTGGCGTTTTTCATCTCTTTCATGTGACGGTTCGTTTTACTCGTTCCCGGGAACTTTTGGAGCTTTCACACTGAAGGGCAAACGTTCCAAACTCAAACGAACCGTACCGGGAAACAGAATATCAGCACAGTGTGAATGGGGCCTCATATATGAATACATTTTTTCATTGCCGGAATCAGTTTTGCTATATAATCCATTAGATTAGAACGATTATAACCTCTTATTTAGAATATTATAAAACAGCACAGCAGTCCTGACTGCCATCATGTTTACAGGAAAAGGCATGGGGCAGCCACTCATTAAGGTCAGTAGCTTGATACCATGCCATCTGCCTGGGTGTACAAAAGCACATCACAGCCAGTGGCACTGGAACAGTTTTGGGGGTGTGGGTGCTGAAAACCATTTAACAAAACTGTAACCCCTGTGATGGAAGCCATGCAATGGCAGGGGGTGCTAATTTAAGCTGTATATCTCCCTCCTCACCAGAAAGGGCGCTGTGTAAGGTTGGTGGTATGCTTCCCCCTAGATAGGTCGACTTGACAGTAGGCAGAAACCAGAAGTCTGCCTTTTAGATGGAAGTGCATAGCTGCATGTAGTCGAAACGACTCCTTTGTGATCAGCTGCGGGGCAGGCAGCGATTGGAGAAACCCTGGCACGGGGCTGATTGCAGGGACGAGTTGGGTAGTACAAAGGGGACACAGCTACGCGAGTACGGCCCCTTGCGCTGAACACGTAACATACGGCTGGAGCTTTGCTTTGCTTTGTTTTATGTTATGTGTTGTGTTGTGTGTTACAGAGGCGCTGGTGCCACAGAGCCAGCATTTACCCCTGAGCACTACCTTCACTGCACAGCACAAACACGCACCGCCACCCTCGGGATCTAAAGAGCACAATTTCGTGCACCATGGAATACAATTTCTGTTGCTGTTTGTTTATTGTTTGGGGTTGTAAGCACCCTCATAAAAAGCTGATCTTAAGGTATAATAGCATAATGTACTGTGGCTAAACAACAAAGATTTGGGTCAATCCACTAGCCTTTTGCCTCTGGAGACCTGCGTTTAAATCTCCTTTATGTCACAAGTATGAAATGTTGGATGATATTCTCAATTCAGCCGTCAGTGGACTGAACTGCTCCCTCTCCCACTAAGACGGACCCTCCAAGGCAACCTCCTTGTGGGCTATTGTGGAATGCCCAGTAAGAATTGTGATATCCCTGTTCTATGCACAGAAGATTCAGGATTTGTCTACTTCTAAAACCACTAGGTGGTGCTGTTGTACTAGTGATTCATGGTACAGTTACAATACCTCGTGTGCACGGTTGCTAATTAGTAATTACTTCTGACGTGTTTGTGTTCCTGTTACAAGACAAAACAGCAGAATTCAGTAGATATACCCCAGAGATAATGGATTCTTATTGAAATAAACAACTTCCAGTACTATAAAATGCATATGTAATTTAATTCATGTAAGATATGGAAAGCATTTGTTTACAGTGAATCATGTGAGCTTCAGCTTTGACATGTCCTTTGTATTTATTTATTTTTTCTCATGGGCTATAAGAATTACACTGGAATTAAGGACATGATATTATTAGAATAAATATATAGTTTGTCTTATATATAAGTACATGTAACATTGAAGTAATTGATTGTTAGTTTATCTGGTGAGACTTGATAGTAAAAATAATAATTAAAAAAATGGTAGGGCTATCTACAGTTCTTTTCATTCTGTTTCATTTTAAACAACTATAATATATTCAACTACAAACTGCACTCCATATCTCTCTCTCTCTCTCTCTCTCTCTCTCTCTCTCTCTCTCTCTCTCTCTCTCTCTCTCTCTCTCTCTCTCTCTCTCTCTCTCTCTCTCTCTCTCTCTCTCTCTCTCTATATATATATATATATATATATATATATATATATATATATATATATATATATATATATATATATATATATACACACACACACACACGCACACACACACACACACACACACACACTCGGACACACAGTGCCCTCCATAGGTATTGGGACAGTGAAGTCAAAATTGTTATTTTTGCTGTACACTCAAGCAATATGAAAATATGATTAAAAGATGAATATGAGGCAAAAGTGCAGAATGTCACCTTTCATTTCTGGCTGTTTCAGCACACTTATGTTTTACCAACTAAGAATAACAGCACTTTCAGAGTTCCATCCCCCCATTTTATGTGAGCATAAGTATTGGGATATTTGGCTCACAGGTGTTTCTAATTGATCAGGTGTTTCTGTGAATGTGTAGTCTCAGTTTTAACCTTTGCTTTTGCCTTTGGAGTCAGAGTTTGGTGTCAGTAGGCATAATCCAACATCAAGACTAAAAGAAAAGAGGAACTCAATTAGAACCATAGCACAACAGTTGGGCATAGACAAATCAACAGTTTGGAAGGTCCGGAAAAAGAAAGAAACCACTGGTGTCTTCAGCAATCGGCAACGACCAGGTCGGCCAAGGAAAACAACAGCAGTTGATGAAGAGCAATGACCAGAGCTGTGAAAAAAACCCTCAAACAAGTGTCAGTGAAATCACCAACAACCTCCAGAATGCTGGGGTGAAAGTGTCACAATCTATTGTTTGCAGAAGACTTTGGCAGCAGAATTACAAAGGCTACACACAGAAAGGTCGGATTAGAATTTACTACAGTTCTGGAACAGATTTTTATGAGCAGTTGAAATGAAGATTAATCTTATCTTCAAATCTTATCAAAGTGATGGGAAGGCAAACGTGTGGAGAAAAAAAAGGGACTGCAGATGATCCAAAGAATACCACCTCATCTGTGAAGCATGGTGGAGGTGGTGTCATGGCATGAGCATGCATGGTTGCCTCTGGAACGGGCTCACTCATCTTTATTGATGATGTAACGAATGGTGGCAGCAGCAAATGACTTCAGAAGTGTACAGAAGCATCTTGGCTACCAATATACAAGGAAATGCCATCAGACTCATTGGGTGGCGCTTCACAATGCAACAGGTCAATGACCCAAAACACACTGCCAACGCAACCAAGGAGTTCATCAGGGGTAAAAAGTGGAAAGTTTTAGACTGGCCAAATCAATCTCCTGATTTAAATCCGATTAAATATGCATTTCACATGCTGAAGAGGAGACTGAAGTCAGAAACTCCCCAAAACAAGCAACAGCTGAAAATGGCTGCAGTAAAGGCTTGGCAAAGCAGACTCGCTGCTGTTATTGCATGCAAGGGATTTGGGACTAAATACTAACTTTTATACTTCTTATATTTGCTTTAAGTTGAATTGTCCCAATACTTGTGCTAACATAAAATGGGGGGATGGAACTCTAAAAGTGCCGTTATTCTTAGTTGGTAAAACATGTATGTATTGAAAGCGGCAGAAATAAAAGGCGACATTCTGAACTTTTGCCTCATATTCATCTTTTACTAGTATTTTCATATTGCTTGAGTGTACAGCAAAAATAGCGGTTTTGACTAGACTGTCCAAATACTTATGGAGGGCATTGTGTACACACACACACACACACACACACACACACACACACACACACACACACACACACGCACACACGCACACACGCACACACGCACACACGCACACGTTGCAGCCATAATGACGAAGACATCTTAGCTGAACACTGAGCACTGAAGCTTGTACAACACTGACATGGACCCCAGCAGTCTTTTCAGAACTACTGGAACAGTTAGGTAGCATATGAAATGATGATCTAAAACAATACTAAACAGTACACATAATAACATATTATATATGCAGATAATATATAGTATACATGTAATTATATAGGGGAGATGAATCTTAAAATCTATTATGTTACAGAAAATATTTCTGAGAATTGTTCGTTGAATAATAAAACATGGGAGCCAATGAGATGTGAAAATGGTTATTTATATGTATTTTTGTTGTCATGTTTAGAACATTCAAAGTTCTTTTTAAAGTAACATCCCCACATTATAAAAGGTGTAGGAAGAGACAGAAAAATTGTGAGGCAGGTAAGAAAAGTAGACTGCTTGACAAAAAAGAAAAAAAAAAGAGGAACTGTCATGAACGCTTTAATCATTCTAACATATTGACCCATTAATAGTAAAGATTTGTGTTAAAACAGATAGCTGATATCCCTAAACTGTTTATAATCATGTTTGTGGCAAAACACATTTTACAAATACACAACATTTAAAGTGTTAACTGGGTAGTTACTAATAATAACAGTTGTTATTAGATATTACCAAGTTATTGTGTATTATCTTACTATACTATTCAAAACCCCCAAAACATAACTTAACCCAATCATTAATCAATAGTTTTATTGGCCATTATATGATGACCCTAAGCCTCAAAAAAATTTTTAAAAATCCCCTAAAATATGTTTTTAATATATTTTAAAATGAAGACACAGCCCTTTATGTTATGTTGCAAAGGTGTGCGTATGAGATTATAAAGTATTTTGAACTTGCAACCTGTGCTATGTGAGAGTTATATCACTGTAACCCTACTCCCCTAATGCTTAGATAGAAGATACAATATCGATTTCCTAGCTATTTCTTTACCAGAGCAATGAATTCAGTCTAGAAAGGACATTTTGAAGTATGTACCTGTATTCAGATTTTAAAGCAATATATACATTGAAATGCTAGCAAAACCTTTGACCGGTTAGGGTTGTCCCTCCCTGGTACAGCCAAGTAATCGTTAACAACCGGCAGGGAGGCTGTCGTGCAACTTCACATTTCTCTAAAAATGACTATGTTATGTATTATAGTAGACACAAACCTAGAGACATTGGCTCTGGAAAAGTTAGTACAGTTTTTGTATGATATTTGCAATCTGAGAAGTGCCGTTGATCAAGTTGTATTGATTTTTTTCCTATTACCTGGGGCAGTGTTTTCAAATATTTTGAAAATCCAAGCAACTTTGAAGTTTGAACTTCACATTCCTCTTGCACTTCCTCAACCTGCTTAGTGACTGTGCATGGCAAGCATTAGTCTCCATTTAGTTGGACTGCATTTTTTACTGTGGGTTTATTTGAGAATACTCAGACATGTCAATTTAATTTGTGCTATCATAATACTATGTTTATACAATCTAATTTAGTGTACAGTCTGCATTGTACTTGTTAGCTCAGATACTGCAGCAACTGGCATAAGCTGATTGTTATGGATTTTAAGAATGAAGTCACTGAAGAGTCAGTGAAGCTATTTTATATCACTACCTGTAATGTCACTACTGAACTTTGATAAGTTGCAGGGGTTTAAAAAAAGTTAAAAACACAATGTCTCTCTGCACTACTCATAAAAAGGTCAAAGAATGTTTTAAAAAGGTAATTTGACGTTGCTTTTGAAAATAATGACAGACCCATTTACATGTCCTAATGTTTCCCTAATTTATATGTGATTATAGGGACTATTTACAAGGATAAAAATGATTCAGCTGCAAGTGTTACAACCATCGGAGATGGAATATAATAAAGGCGGTGTTATAAACAGAGCTGTCCCACATAAAGACGCAGTATTATTCGTTTTAATTTCTACTATAATATACGATCCTGATTAAAATATTTCTTCATCTACAATTTTGTGCGGTTTCATTAAACTTTAGACCACTAAATTACAATACACAAATTCAATTATGAAAAAAAAATATATATATATCAAAGCATAATAATAAAATCAATTTTAGGAGTGTCATTAAGAATGATGCCTATTTTGTTTTCATCTTTTTAGAGAACATTTTAAAAAAATTGGTTAACATACGGCAAAACTATTGCACTTCACCCTCTAAGAAGCAGTTCATTCAATGGAATCGGTTCTCCACATGCTCGTGACATTAAACTGTTCACCAATGAAATGGTTGTGATACAGCATTGTGCGTCTCTGTGCCATGTATAATAGGTGGGGTTGTGGATCTATTAATCCATAGATATGTCATTCCATGCCTGGGACTTCTTCTTCGCAAGCTCCATCCATGGTGGCTGACCAGCTCCTGCAGTAGGTACTGGCAGGTCCTTGCTCAGCTGCGGTTTTTCTTCTTTGTCTGTGCTTATTAATATGATTGTTGATGGAACCGCCTCTGCACATCAAAACACATTCCAGTTAATCCTTCATGCTGAATAGAAAGATAGCAAATTATATGTTTTTCATGTAACTACTCAAAATGTATTATAACTTTAAAACTGATTGTCTGGTTTCACAGACACCAATTAGCCCTAACCTTGGACCTTATCAAGGCAACGTTAACAAAGAGAGGAGGCCATTGGCTCATTGATGCTAGCCCGCTTCCTATTAGCAGATTGACACCAAGATTTAGTCAAGAGTTGGTTCTCAAAGGATTGGTACTACATGTCAACAAACTTGCAGAACACAAAAATAAAACAATTTTAATCTGTTTAAAAGACAGGCGAATCATAACTGGAGGCTCTGGGCGTTTATCCTAATGCAATTGTTCAGTACTTAGTAATGATAATTGCAATGACACTAGGGTTGCTACAATAGTATGAGACATTGGTAGAAGGGTGCCTCACTGGTACGGCTGCAACACTTCTTTGTAAACATGTAAACTCCTGCAGTAAACTGAACAGCTGTTTAAACGATTCATATTCAATTAATATATTACATTCATTAAAAACATAACCAAAAAAAAAAAAAAAAAAAATGTTACCTTTCAATTGGATATTAAACATAAAGTTAAGTCTGGTCAGATGCACTGTAGACCAAGTCTGGTCAGGCGCATTGTGTAGTTTCTTAACAAGTGCTTGTATACCAGTGCTGGGATGCAAGTATACTGTATATAAAGAAAAAAGTATCTACAGCCTTGCATGAAAAAACCTAGGTTGTTTAATAATGAACCCCTAGCAATAAATGTTGTGTTGTAATATGTATAACTGTCTGGTGTTGTGTCATACAGTACCTGCTGTGGGTAGTGCAGTGGTTTGAGTGGGCGGAGGATGTTTCCAATCCATCTTGACGTCCTGCCTGTGATCCAGCGTGGCTCTCCGCTGGGTGGGAGAAGGAACTCTGTCGACCCAGACTTCAGATTGAGGCCTTAATGTTTCATGCTAAAAAATAAATGAAGAAATGCAAGCATGAAAATAAATAAATAAATAAATAAAAAAATAATAATAATAATAATAATAATAATAATAATAATAATAATAATAATAATAATAATAATCCAGCACCACAGCTGTGACCATGGCCCTCTAGGGTCACATTAAGTAAATGTAGGTACTGTTTTATGCATGTATTGGTATAGTAAATTTGCATCACAACCTTTGAAATATTTGTAACCATATAAAACTAGCAAAAAACAACTCAGCGCTATAATTCAAGTGTTCCTTCCTGCAACCAAGGTGTTTCTCATTAGTTTTTTACCATTCACACTGGAGTATGCTTAAAAACCATCCCAATATATTTTAAGTGAATGTTGTATGTTGATGGGGGCGGCAAACTATCATGTTGGCATTTGGTAGTAAGTGCTCTATCTGATAAATGACAAGTAGCAGTGAGAGATGATGGTGATACTATTGTTGTATTCTATAATTTAACAATGTCGTTTTGTTTCTCATCATTTTAATTTCATTTTATTGTTTATTTTGCATCCTGTAACTTGCCAAGTCCACTCCCCAGTCATTATTATTGACTCTGAGTAATACCCTGGTTTTAATAATGTTGAATAAATAGTTAGATTAATTATTAATTTGTGATAAAAATTTCTCTCTACTAAAAGTGGATTGAGAACAACCCTTCCCCCAGACAAACGTACACAAATTGTAATATGGGTTTATAAAAATGACCATATAAGGTAGTTTTCTGTGTGTAAATGTGTATTAAAAGTCCTAGTACTGCCAAGGCAACCCTGACTGGTTATAATTTCAGTTGGCCAGGTGAGGTAATGAATTTGTGTGCATGCATTTATTTAAAGGAATGGGTCAAAGCACAGAGGTTAAACAGCATGTGTATTAAAACACTGACGGACATACAGTTCTGTGTCATAGTGATGTCCTTGTTTGTGACTGTCAAATGACAAATGACACTTGACAAGAACTAGGAGACCCTGGCATCAATCAATAAATTACTCAATTTCATTAAACTCTTCTTGATCATTATCCTTTTAGACACAATGTAGGACTGGAAAAATCCATCTGCAAAGGCTATTGCATCTACTGAATCATATTTTGCACAAATAATGGCAGTACTGTATTTATTTTCTTACCTGTTTCCTTTTTACAACCACATTTATCCACATTTCTGACATTCATAATTTGTATTATCTAAGCAGGACAGTAATTACATTATACTAAACACAAATAATAGGTTATTAAACAAATAAGTGATTAAATGTTCAGAAAATGCAGACGTGTATAAAACTCTTTAAGACAACATGATTTCTACATGGTGCCCTGAGTTCAGACTAACCTCTTTGTTAGCCCCATAATTTAAAGCAGTGTTTCTACAATGCACTGAAAAACCAACATAAACACAACTGGACAAGTGTTTTTGCCTGTAGAGAGCAGACATCACGTGGAGTTGCTACCTTCGCCTCTCCTTGTTTTACTTTGTCAGGCTTCACTTCTGGGATCAGGTATTTTTCTTCTTTGCTCGTACTAAGATGCTGCTCTTGGTATCCTCTTTGTTTCAGTCTGGCCATGTTGATCCATGCAGGCTTGGCGTCAGCTGTCTCTTTAGTCACCTCTGACATGCTCTTTGTAGGAGTTCCTTTTTCTGTAATCCAAAGGAAGTAAACATGGAATGTAATACACATTCAAGATACAATGGTATGAAAGGGCCAGGGATTTACTCATATATTTATACCATGAATTTCACAACATTTTACTTCATTTTCCTGAGAGTGAAAGTTTAATGCTGATTTCAAAGACCCCAAAGCACTAATCCTGAACTACCTCATGTTAACCTAGGTAAGGTAGTCCCTGATTACTACTAATCAGGTTCTGTAAAAGAGGATCATTTATAAAGACTATTAGGAAATTATTTCATGGCTTTAAAAGCAGCAAATGTATCTACAGTATCCACCACTTACACCGTCCAGGGTTTTTTGCCATTTATATTGACCAAATACAGTTTGCCATTTGCCATTCCCATTAATTTCACTAACAAAGGCATAGTTTATACCGTGTTAAGCACCCTGTATATTTTGGGCAAACTCAGCTTTTCGGGTCTCGTTATGTACCATTCACATAGATTTAAATAACAAACACACTGCTTATACCGTAGGAACCGTTCTTACTAATCCACTAATCAGCTGTTTTCACCTTGTTACCTTGCCATTAACATAACTACAAATTCAATACAAAAGGCAGCACTTTACTGTAGTAAAAGCTTGACAGATCAATCCGTCAGCTGCTTGCACTTCATTACTGAGCGATTACCCCTGTACTGTACCTTGGCTATTTAATCCCTGTACGCAGTGTCGGGTTTACAGTTTGAAAAAACAACACTGACTGCAACAGCAAGCATGGCTGGAAAGAGAAAAGGATTGAGCATCAGCACTAAAATGCAGTGTAAATAAAATGTCTCCAGATGCTTTGCGCTTGCTAAAGCATGCTTGGAACTCTGTCAGTCACCAAACAATGCCAAATTGCTTAAAAAATGCTGGGTTTTCTGTATCTGAGGAGAGTGCTGACGAAAATACAACCCAAACTGAAACTTTGACACCAGCGGGACTGTCAGAGGAAGAATTTTCAGCTGTGTCACCTTGGCGACCAGGGTGCTTTGCCTGAAACAGACACAGATGACGTAAATGTGCGTGCTGTGCATTTAACACTGGCGTGCTATGGAGCAGCATCGGGATATAAAGCCGAATTGGGATTTTTTAGAAAATGCTGACATAGCCTACCTGTACTGGACATGTCTGCACTTATATTACTTTTTGCACATACTTTTTATTACATTCATAGGTTTTAATTATTATTTTTTTTATTAGTGTAATGAGTGTCTTAATAAAGATTTTTAACCGCATGCACGCTTGTTTGTTTTGATTACTGTACTGGTGATTGGGGGACATTTTGAATGTCAGGTTATTGTGGGAGCTTATAATGTCTATCGCTTACTGCGGGAGAATCATGTTAAAACAAACTTGTCTGTTCTAAGCGGTGGCAACTGTATCATATATTTTGTGTACCTGGTTGTATAAATTGATCTCTTGGAAGACCAAAAACTTCAAGAAGGAAAATACTTTCTTAGAAAAAGAATGAATTCACAGAGATACTGTATCAGCATCATGGTCTTGATGTTCTTACTCATTTTTCATGAGACTCCAGAATCATTTCATGTAATAGATAAGCAGACCACCAAAACAACTAAAAGCATCCGATTCATCTCACATACCAATACTAAGTAACACATTTCAAAACTTGTAAGGTGGGTTTAACACATATTATGTGACTTATGTGACTGATCAAGATGGTTACACAATTATTTTCAAAACCTGGTAGGGAGTCTTTAAATGTAATTAAGTGGACCATTATTAAATGTGGACTTTTATAATATAATAATAATAATAATAATAATAATAATAATAATAATAATAATAATAATAATAATAATAATAATAAATGTATTTTTTATAGTTGAGTTTTTTTTTTACTAGACTAAACAGGTCATATAACGCTTTCAAATGAGTTCTGCTGATTGATAATATGATGGTTAAACGTTTTTAAAATGAGTTATAGTGTAGCCTAATCAGCAGCGGAGCATACAATCTGGGCCACAGTGGTTTTCTGTTGTTTATTAGTAATACTGTGTATTTTGCCCTTAAAATCTTCTGGCATTATAAATGGGTATTGCATTTATGTTACTTCTGAGATTCGAATGCAAAGCCTCACAGAAATGAACCTTAATGAATTGAGACAATAATATTTTGTTATTGTTTTATTGTACCATATTCATTAGGTGTTACCTCACAGTTTAATAATCAGCCCAAGAGAATTTTGAAATACTTAGATTTAACAGCCTGACAATAACTGGCTGAGACGTCTTCCCCAGAGAAGGTTAGTGTCCCCTTATCTTAAAGATGAAAGGTTAAATCCTGATAACAAGTGGCCCACCTAGTGACCTTCAAGGGAGTACAATTCTCTTAAACTATGCTATACCACACCTACTATATTGTTTAAAAAATAAATAAATACATTTAAAAAATCAACTTGAGCCAAGAACAATGCCTTCAAACAAGTTTGCTTTGACGTTGCAAATCATTGGTGAACCAATAAAGAAAAAAAAGAGTATTTTATCAAAGATTGACGACGCAAAAGGCAGATAGACCTTGGTCCCTATTCTGTGTTCCACTGGGATTACCAGCATGTAGAAGCACAGTGCTAACCATCTGAAACACAAGTTCATCACAGAGGGAAACTTGTTTTATTGTGGGGCTGTTACTTGTTGGGGCCTGGCTTGTTAAAAGCACATTTGCAAATAATAGTTGTGTCCAAGCAGAGCTGCTGCTAGGCAACTTACCGTCCTAGGCAAAGTCTAGCATGGCACGCTTATATCAGTCAAGGAATTATTATTTTATTTAGTTATATGGAATTTTGAAAGGACTGTTCATCATTTTAAATTGTGATATGAAACAAAATGTACTGATTCAAAATGTATGTTTTGGCGAAAGTAGTAACGTTCCTTTGATACTGCAAATAGCCTTTTCTTGCTGAACACAGCACTACAGGGAAAATTGCCAACCCTTTTAAAACGGTAGGTTGTGGGCAGATACTAATGTTAGAATAAGCTAAGCAGACTGAAAAGAATATCATTTTTTTTTAAAGTTATGTAGCACAGAAATTAACACTAATCTGTGCCGTCAAATGATCTAGTAATGTGTTGGGAAGCAAACTTTTATCTAAGATGAAAATGAAACTGTTTATATGACATTATCAAAAAAACAAACCCCCAATTTACCATGTGTTTTGAAAATATAAACTTGTACAAAAACTTAGCAGAAATGGCAAGACAGACAATGTCATGTCAACTACTACCTTCCCCAATACTGTCAGTCTAATTACACACTGCACTGTAATTACACTAACTTGATGCTTTTACAGTACTTGCACAAGTCCCGAGCCATACTTTTTTTTTCTTAGGGGCAAGCACTTAGGCTAAAATTAAACATGAAGGCAGCAAACTCCATCTGTATGTGCAGCAAATACACAAACACGAAATACAGTACTTCACAAGTTTATCACTATTATTATTACATTTCCTAATTGTAATTGAGATACACAAATGGCTTACCAGGAATCAATTGAATATCCCTACACACCTGTCTGTTAAATACATTGGTGAGGATGGGAGTCTCACCGGTGACACAGAGCCACCTGGTCACCCCATTAATAACGACATCTGTAAGTAGGAAAATGACAGTAGCTTGGCTAGTTAGTTAAAAACAAAGCAGTTTTACCGCTGAATTTAGCTCATGTCCTGGACGGCTATCATTTAAATTGTATTTCATGTCTATTTACAGGTTAGTAATATTGCCAGTGTCACGTGAGAAGCAAAATTCATATTTTTTATTTTTGTATCAATTGATTCAGGACTTCAGAGATTGGAATTGAACACATTTTATTAGCATTGCTATTTACTGTCAAAATACCATAAATTCACATAAGTTGAGATGATTAATGATTTTGTTCTGACGGCTTCTCCATGAAGCAATTTCCTCTGCTTCGCACATAATGCCAATTTCTTGCCTTCATTTTTTGTTTTTTTTCCAACCCCCCTAAATTTGCCACCCCTGGTGACTGCTGAGTTTGGCCCGTGGCCATCCCCTTTTTATCCCCTTTTTATTATTTTATTCGGACTGAGACTGTATGACCATTAACATGTTTTCTTTTCAGCATCAAACTAAACAGGTTAGCATTGAAAACAAAGAATGGAAAAAGTTAAATCCCTCTAAGCACTGAAGACATTAAGTTTTAATTGTAACTTAAGACCAATGTCCCTTTCATAACCCTCACTTATATGGCCAGCTAATTAAAATATATCTAATACATTTGTATGCCACAACTACATGCATACTAAATTGAAAGATCAATAATTGATTATTTTGTTTAATCAAACAGTTAAACAGAAAGATGAGAGCAACTGTCAGGCATGTAAAATCAGATTGGTGGACCTTAAAATCCTAATTGGTATAGATAAAGTTAATCCATGAGACTACTTAAAATTTAGCACAGAGTAAATGGAAGCTGAGTAAAACTAAAACACTGGGAACATTTAAAAGCCATCTTCTCATTCCCAAATTTTTGTTATGTTCTTATGTACTTTGCAATTCCGAAACAAGAATTTCTGTGACATTCATTGTCCACCCAAGCTGTAAATATAAAGTTTCATCACAGCTGAATAAGAATTTCTCTCGGTTTAAATGCAACAACTTAGTGTGACATATAAGTAGACAGACAGAAAGGTTCTTCCATAGGCTGATACACTCAAAAAACTGATTTTCATTACAAAAGGATAAGCCATTCTCTCGATATATGTAACAAGACAGACAGACTTCATATAATCATATATATGTCCTGCACTGAAGAGCACAGTTTTCATGCACAAAGGATTGTGGTTATTGGAGTATTATAATTGTATTTGGGACTGAAATAAAATGTCAAAACTTGCCCTATACCATTATTGGTATAGGGTTGAATTATTATTATTATTTAAGTGTGAAATAAACCAAGAACGTTTTACACTTTAAAGCACTGCTTAGATAGTTCCTTTTATCCATGCACCACTCATATCCTGACACCTCCTTATTAAACAAAGAAAATAATACAGCATTTCATACAACTAAGACAGGGAGAACTGATAATGGTTCAGGTTCTGATTAGCCACAACGGAGTGTTAGCCAGTCCATATATGAAGTATTACAACACCTTTTCTACACTTACATTTTCTCCAAATGGACTTAGAGAGTGACAAACCACCTTGTTTTATTACACTAGTTTGCCCAACCCTTCTTGGAATTAATAAAGGGCTCCTACTACGCAGAAGAAAAACTACACCACTCATTATAATGAGTGTTAATTTTCTGTGGTTAGTTAAAACATACATTACAGCAGGTCTTACCACTGTTTTTATGAAAACTCAATCTTTCCCCTTCTGTATTTTCACTCTTGGTTGCAACTGAAGACGCATCTGTCGTGCCAGAACTTTGCAACATAGGTTTCCTCAGTAAGGGGGTTTTTACATTGAGCTGCTCAGAAGATTTGGCCTTGATATTCCCATTGTCTTTAAAAGGGCTACCAAGGACATCCGATGGCTTTGGGTCACCTGCTTTCCCACTATTAGGGAGCCCGGTGAAGTCATCTGAGTCCATGAGTGTGCATACCTCCGTACTGTGACGTTTCACATTGAAGTCGGGATGAGATCCCTCTCTGTATTTTAGGGATAACGAAGTAGAGCGAAGTTTAATGCCAAAGGGAGACTTCTCTTCATTATCCTCTCCTTGGCTGGCTTTCACTACTGCAGCAATGACAGAGTCCTCAGGCTTTTTGCTAGTGATTTCACAAGACTCCTTTGCTACTTTAGGAAGTGTTTCTTCCTTCTCTATTCTGACAACAGGATTGGGTTTGGGATGGGAAGATGTACTGCCCTGAAAAGAATCATCTTTCTTAATCTCTGTTTGATCTGTCCCTGTGAAGCTGCCCATTCTTGGACGATCCCAGGCAGACGAAATAGAAAACTGGAACAACCCGGCATTCATTTTCTTAAATGATGACTGCTGAGATAGGGGTTTGACATCAGCCCCCCTACCTACATCGGCAGGTACCGTAACGACGTCTTCTTTTTCAGCAGTTGGAATACTATCAATAGGTTTTTTGGCAGGTTCTGAAGATTGCTTTTTCTGTGGCAATTCCCCAGGCAGTGATTTAGTTTTCAGGGGAGATAATTTGGGATTTTTTATTGAGTCTTTTGAATGCAGGTTATTAACTGTCCTTGAGGAAGCTGAAGGCAGCTCCTTGGTACGGGTTACAGATTGTTCCACCTTGTATGCATCTTGTGTGAACCTGGTTATACTTTCTCTGATGTTCACAGAACCCAACATACTACTTGCTTCTGATTTGGGAACATCTCTTAAGGTGTTATCACCAATATTCGTATCTAGCATTTGGAAATTCTCAGTGTCCTCTCTTACTTGTAATGTACCAGTATGTGCACCTGTATTTAAGATCTCTTTAATCAAATTCTTACTCTGTGTTTTTCGTATGCTTACAGGTTTTACCTGTACTGTTTTATCTGTCTCAAGTTTTAAGACGTTTGTTTCAACTTTGGCATGCACAGTCACAGGATTCAAATCCCATGTTGTACTAGAATATTGTGTGTCTGGGGATAAAGTCTTGCTAAAGGTAGAGTCCTGGGTATTGTCAGAACTTGAAGAATTAAGCAGCAAGCAAAGGGCATTCTCCTTTTCTGCTGGATCTGTACTCTTCTCAGTCTGCTGTTCCTTTACAGTGTCAGATGCCTTGACCACTGTGGGCTTGTTAATGAGCAGAGCAGTTAAAATCTCAGTCCTGGGCACTTGGCTGGAATAGGAATAGCATCTTATTATTTCTTGGGGCTCATTTTCTTCTTCCTCTTCTTTTTCTAACACTGTATAGTCCAACTCATTCAGGCTTTCACAACGGGGTCTGTGTACCTTCTGCAAGGACAAAAAAACGAATTACTGCTAAAATCAAACATTAACTATAATATCTTTTTTGCATGCTGTTTGCATTTATTTTAAACAGTTCTGCCATTCGTAAAGCTAGCTTTTATCACACTGCCATTGATTTGTACTGATTCCACTATGTCCTAATTCTGCTATGCTATTGCATACTTAAATGGCTGTTTGCACTTTACACTAAACTACACAATACAGCTGTTTTTTCTTCATTGCTAACATGTAGGCCATCTAATTTTGAGTTAGAAAGAAAGAGGCCAGATTTGTTTACTGTTGTCTGAAGATTCTGTGACCTTTACACTTTGTGGGCTCATATAAAGCAGACAGAGTTGAAAGGTCAAGACATTTCATGACATTTAAAACATGAAGCCAATAAGACAGGCTTCACACTTGTTTGTTCATAGATGCATGGACTGGGATCTTACAGAGGGGTGTTGTCTCCCTTTGGCCCCAGCTCTCTGGTTTCTTGGTTTTACTGAAAGACGGTGTTTGGCAGCAGAATTGTCCAAACACGCAGAGAACTCAGGAGGAGAGCTGAAGTCCACGATAGGGGAGGTGCATGTATTGGAGGGCTGAACAGTGGGTGACAGAGGGCTTGAAGTCCTGTAGTTGGTTTTAGCAACTGGAGAGAGAGCTCTGGATGATGGTTGCAAAGAGACCTGAAATAAACAACAAAAAGAAAATAAAAGCATGATAAATAAAAAGATTTCTTCTCAATAACCACATCCTTGTCTATTGAAATATACGCTTTATACAGTGCAGCTGATGCAAAACACGTTTTTCTTTTGCAATTACAGAACTTTCGATCACTATTGAATAACTCGTCCACCACTACTGAATAACTCGTCCACCACTACTGAATAACTCGTCCACCACTACTGAATAACTCGTCCACCACTATTGAATAACTCGTCCACCACTACTGAATAACTCGTCCACCACTATTGAATAACTCGTCCACCACTACTGAATAACTCGTCCACCACTACTGAATAACTCGTCCACCACTACTGAATAACTCGTCCACCACTATTGAATAACTCGTCCACCACTACTGAATAACTCGTCCACCACTACTGAATAACTCAAAATGGACAAGTCACATTAGACTAGTACCAAGGAACTTTAGGTTCTATTTTTGACTGTGATGTAATGACTAGGAATTACTTTTTAAATGTATACTATATGCATATTTTGCAATGACAAGTATTTCCAATATTCCGTTTAATCTTAAATTACATTTATTTTACACTATTGTTTCAGTCGTGTATAAAAATTCAGATATACTGTTTGTATAATGCCTTTCATTTCTTTGGTGTACCATTTCCAAAAAAGACATATTACACAAACAATGGAGAGCCATTGGGACACTTTAAAATGGAGCTACTTAGTCAGTGGTGGATTTTTTTTTTTGTACATGTGTGAGTGTTTGTATTAAGCAAATACATTCAGGCAAGAACTGGGAACTCCAGAACACAATGCAAAACAGTGCTTGGCTTTCTTGTCTGCCAAATAAATAATAAGAATAGTAAATTGTGCTTTTCCAATAAACCATGACTTGTAGAAATGGAGAAATACATTAAATAACTTCAGAATGCACAAATACAATGGCCTACTGTACATTGTAATGAATATTGTTAAACACTGATAAAGGTGGTAACATTAGTGTACAGCCTGAGTCACCTGCTGTTGGTGGAATTAACATGAATACAAGCATCTCATTGATTTTACAGTTTCTACAGAGTGTAGTATGATGTAGAAAAGTGTCCCATGAAAGTAGAGTCAACCTTGTAGAAGCAACATGATTAATTCTATATTTCCTGTCAACACTTTTAACCTAACTGTAATACCATATATATATGTTTTTCTTTGCTAAAACATAGATTTCCTTAAAAACTAAAAATGTGACACCTACAGCTATGGTCAAACGTTTTGCATCACCTTATAGAATTAACACATTTTACTTCATGAAGTCGAATGAAACCTGCTGAATCATGTTAACATACTGTATTATATACCGCTTTGTAGTTTTCCACATACTTAAGAAAAACTGACAAAAATGTAAAAATGTGACATTTTGAATCTAAAATGAAATACTGTAGTACTATTATGGCTTCCAGTACACTTTTGCGATATCAATTTGTAGATTCTTTGAGTACATGGTGTTAAATAAAATATCTAAATTATTATTTATTTAGAATTTTTTTTTTAAATTGTCTCTGTGCTAAAATACTAGGTGATGTAAAACTTTTGGCCATAGCTGTGAAAAATACATATTCATGTCAAATGGGATTGGTAGTTCTAAAAGTTGTAACTACAAATAAATTGCAAGAAATTATATATATATATATATATATATATATATATATATATATATATATATATATATATATATATATATATATATATAATTTTATGTCTCAATCCTACAATCCTTGGTGACTTTTGGCTGGCTATAGCTGTATATAGTGAATGGATGTACATGGTGTTTAAGCTTTATGGAATCATTTTGTTAGTTACAATCACTTAAAGTCAGTGGTGATAAACAGGTCATTTCAATTTGAGGGCAGTCTTTTCAATTTCAGATCACATTTTTACATATACTAGTTTGACTCGTATTCTTCATTGTTTTTGTATGTACTGGATGCCATCAGAATTACCTGCTCTTCGTCTTCACTGCCTGTCCCAGCTAAACTCAAAGAGCTAAGATGCCTGTAAGTTGCATTGAACTGTGGGATGGAATTAGGAACAATTTCAGTCAAAGGTGACAACGAAAACAATGGGTTACTAGCACAAAATCACGTACAATTTCAAGTTGGTTAGTAAACATAAAAACACAACACAGTTAAATATACTGGCTTGCAGGGTTTGTATGAAAAGGAAAATAATTAGATGTTAAAAAGCATTTTAACAGCAAGAGTATATGCACAACGTGACAGGGATAGCAAATCATACAGACATGTAATTACACTTTGAATGTTTACACCAATAAATTATGGTTTACACACAGTGGGCATAAACCAATAGTAAAACTGCTACTACACTCATAACAAAGTAAAGAAACGTAAAGTAAATTTCAGTCATGTCTTTTTCATTACTGCATCTACATTGATAACCGAGCAACAGGATTCTAAACAGCTATTATGAGTTAGCAGAGACCAGTTGAAAATTATTTATATTCAGCTGTACCAGCAACATTAAATATAAAGAGTAAAAAAATGATTAAAAAAACAAACAAAAAAAAACTAGGCCACGTTTAATTAACCCTCCTATTATGTTGTGGGTCTATTTGATCCGACACTGGTTTCCAATGACCATCAATTTAACTTTTTTCCCCCCTATATAATATTTTCTAGGCTGGTTTCACAAACTTAAAAACAGAAAATAAGAACTGTGATATGCTTATTATTATTATTATTATTATTATTATTATTATTATTATTTTAGAACATTCATGATGTAGCATCAGCATTTGATCTGTTCATACTACCAGCAAGCAAAAATAGAATACTGGAAATTACAAACTTACAAAAAATGACGAAATTCCAAGAATTCAGAAGACATTTTGATGGGAAGATCCAAAGCATAACTGAACGCTAGTCAAAAGTGATTTATGACCTGGGTTACTTTTGTTAGCTGGAGTGTAGAGATCCAAGTAGTGTTGGAAATGACTCAACCACCCCAAAATCACAATGTCACACCACATCCTACAGACTTGGCACTGAGCTACTCAAAAGAAAAATTATCATGCTTAGAACAGTGAGAAAAAGCAAGCCTAAGCTTCCAAATGAGATTGTACAAATGCTGAACTGAATTGTGAAATCTTCAACATTTTCTTTTACAGAAAGCACAACAGTTGTTTCATACTGTTCAAAGCAAGAAAGTTAATGTGATGAGCACAATGCACAAAGATGCAACAGCGTGTACCAGGGATGACAAGAAGCCAGAGATTATACTGGACTATAATTTGTCCAAAGAGAGAGTTGACAACCTAAATAAACCGACAGCAACCTACACCTGTTAACGCATAACTACCTGCTGTCCACTGCAAATCTTCAACAATATAGTTGATGTGTCAGCAAACAATGCCTTTGTCCTTTGGACTGATATCAATGCATTCTATAATGCTGGCACGATGTTTCAATGAAGAATTTTGAAAGATGTTGGGCAAGGCACTATTGACCCCCTTCCTTCAAAGAAGATCAGGAATGCCTAGAGCACCTGCAGCAACTGCTCTTATCCAGAATGTTCAGGCAAAATGAGCCGGTGCTTCTCTGCCTGACATTGCAAAAACCGTGCAAGGTGCACCTGTGTGAAATGCAGAAATTATCTGTGAAAACATATGTCTGTTACGTGCAATGTGATCTCACAGTTCTGTCCTGCATTTACAAAGGACCTGAGAGTACATGTCATTCACCCTGGACAAAACGTTCTTTATATAACTCATCCTGGACAAAAACTATGTTTTGTTTTATCACAAGTATCTACAACACTTTGGCCCATATTCATAAAAGATGGCGGTAATTTCCGGCCAGTAAAAATATTTAAAACGTGATTTATAAAACTATGGGCTGGTTATTTTACCAGCCAGTTATGGTTTTAGATGTGATTTTCTGTCACCGAGGCATTTTATCTAACCAATTGTCAGTACACAAATGAGCCGTGTCCCCTACTTAAGACATAAAGTTGAAAATAATAATAGATGTAGACACAGGTGCTGCATTTGAGTGCGAGGTTAGGGTAAGTGCAGTATATGCTTTTTTAATTTAAAAAAATATACTTTTTTTAATATAGCTTATATGCACATTCCTTCCTGAAAAAGCACTGTAATCACCAGAAATGTAATGTGTTGTCACAGTTCATGATATTTTAATTTTGGTAACAATAAAAAGGATCCTCTAATATTAAAGCACGTTTCCTTTGCAGTGCACAAGAAATTATAGAAGACACTACAGCGGCAGCATAATATTATTTTTACAACTTTCATTTGAATGGCAAATGGCACAGAAAGACAGCACCACAGGCACATTAAAATACAATGAATTGTTAAATGGCAGAATCATTGCCTATGCTTTTATTTGTTACTGTATTCCTTCAGTTTGCAAATACAATACATACAATAATATCTCAAATCTGTTTCTCATACAGTACTCCTCACCATACAAACAGCTTATTTTATTAAAATACATAAATACAAGCTAGACTGAAAAAACCTGCCCCTCACACAATACTACTCAGTTTCATAGCAACAATGGATTAGAAAGTGCTACATATTTCTTGCAATTTATTTGTAGTTACAATTTCTTGAACTAACTAGCAATCTCATTTTACACAAATATGTATTTTTCAATATACAGCCATGGCCAAAAGTTTTACATCACCTAGAATTTTAGCATTGAGATAATAAAAAAAGAAAAAAAAAAACTATATGAACATCATTTTTATCTTTTATTTAACATCATGTAATCAACGAAACTACAAAATTATCTCGCAAAAGTCTACAGGAAGCCATAATAATAGTACAGTATTTCATGTTAGATTTAAAAATGTCACATTTTTAATTTTCTTTTATTTTTGTCAGTTTTTTGTTAAGCATATGGAAAACTACAAACTACACTTTATGAAGCAACATTTGTTCATTCTATAGGGTGATGCAAGAGTTCTGGCCATAGCTGTAAATGGTAAACACACGTAAGTGTTGGGGGTCATAATAAAATATAATTTACTTTAAAATGACATGAGCTCCTCTATCTATAGATGGAATGCTATAAAAAATATGTAAAGCTAAGTAACCTACTGTTATACTAATAGACTGTAGAAATGAAAAATAGTGATTATTTTGTTACCTGCAAAACTCACCAACATCAGAATCCTAATCATGCACTGAGCCAATAACAATCATTAGAAAACGACTGAGTCCGAACAACCAATCAGCTTCCAGATCTAGCTGGCTTCTATTTTGCATAGATGTCCACTGGAACATTGAAGTCTTTAACTGTGAATTACATTTTAAATCAATCTGCGCATAAATACCGGCTTTTTCCCATAACCCTTTGTGGTCCTATTTTGGACCAGGTCCGACATTACAATTTTCCCTTTCCAGTGGGGCTTGGCTGGAGATGTAGTACTGAGTGTCCTGTTGATATGCAGAGCCTTTTAAACCTGATTTACTGTGAAAAAAAATAGTTTTAAAATGTGTGTGTAAAATAAACAGTGCGTGTGAAAATAAATTGGACCTGATGCGTCTGACAGGCGCTGAACAAATGGATTGCTAAGGGTTAACATTCTAATCTACAACTAATCTGATTACATAAAAGCTACAAAAACATACTTTCTGACGCTGGCCAAGAGACAAAGGAAATCATGTCTGTGACAGGACACTGTAATGAAGGCTCAATTCGCAGCTACTGGATAGCAAATAAATAGTTAAGACACGATTGGTCCACAATTCATTAACCAATCCACTCCCTGCCAGCTTGAATGACGCCCCACCTCCAACAAGTTTTGAGTATGTAATTTTTCTATACTAATTATTTTAGGTACTGTTTTCCTTAGCAGAAGGTTACCTGGCGAAATATCAGAAGTTCAAGGTAAATCTAGGTTTTAAAGTTGTTTTTTTTTAAAGAGAAAATAAAGAAATAGTTTTCTAATAGTGATAGAGCCCTCTCAGTGCAGGCTCTATCGCTTAATGCACGAACAGCCTTATTTCTAGCAATTCGACACTTCAGTACATGTTAGTTCTCCATAAAAGTGAACAATTGTGCTCCTGTTAAATCAATATCTGCTATGAATCACATCATCAGAGTAATACAGAGCAAGTCACAGCTCAAATTATGCTAGGAAATGATACCATTAAGACACATCTTATTCTCAGCCTGGTCTGAGGCACATGCTAACTAGAATTCCAGTAAGGGCACAAGTAAGGGAAAATTGGTCTGTACGGGCATATTATTCTAATGTCACCACGAGTGTTTTGTGAAGTTTTGTGACGGTAAATAGCGTTTATGAATCGTCCGATGAAATACTGTCATGTTAAACACTATTACTGGAACGATAAAGGAGATGGTGAATTTAAGGAATATGGGCCTTTATGGCCTATTTTTGCGTATATCCATATTTATTGGGATATTTATGAAGAAATGCTATTGCAAGTGAATGTACCACAGTTATTATTAGTACTTTATAAAAAGGTTTTTTTTACACTATGAAATTCTACACTATGTTCAAGCTTCTCCAGATATTATGGTAAAACACAATTTTGGTTTCTGTGTAATAGAATATAATGTCAACATGACTGGAAACATAACACATGTACCTAAATTCTAAACATAATAGGAGGGTTAACAAATTTCTTTATAAACCTCATGGCTCTCACATAACCATATTACAATTAAGCATTAGTCTGAGGCAGGCCGCAAAGTGTAATACTGTTTGCCTTTCGCTGATAGCACTGTGGTTGAGATATCTGACCATTTACTTTCAATCTTTCATGCACATCATACAAAACTAATACAAATAATATCAGAGCATAACACAGTTGAGACGTTGTTATACTAAAACAATAAATACAACTGTCAGTGAAGCGATATCGAAATCTAACCTAACTAGCTGTTGCCTTCACCCCCAAACTAAATTATACACCACGACAGTGGGGAATGACTTAGTTCAGTGGTACTAACATTCCAGTCAATTCCACTCCAGGGTCTCCTTCCAACCAGGTCCTTCATTATTGAAATATACCTGCTAGCTACAACTAAATAATTAAGGGCCTGGTAAGAAAAGGTTCAGACCTGGAAGAGCCATAAGGGAGCACAACTTCCACAGGTAATTAACCTTGTCTTTCCTCGCAGTTTATGACCATGTGTTGGACATTAAAACACAGACTGGAGCTTTCTCAAGCCAGGTTTAAATGAAGCCCATTGGAATAAGAAAGTCATATCAGTACAATGTATTGCACTTACCTGTGCAGCGCTGCCATGTGCCAGGCTTTCGTGCAGTGGAGATATTTCTGGAGGGCTCCTGGGCAGTCCATCATCTTCGGAGCTGGTGCCTGTGTCCTCAGTCCTTTTGCCAGGGATCACCAGTGGAGGTGGGCCAAGTCTGATGTTCTGCTGTAGCTTTAACTTTTACCATGAAACAGGATGAAAGGGCCTTAATTACCATCACATTTAATTCCCAAAATACAAAACTTCCATGCAATTCTGTCTACTGAACAGTTGTGAACAGTACATGGGAACAGCATCCCTATTTTATAAAAATTCAAAGAAAGAAAACAATAATGTAGCATTAAAGTTTATTTTAACATATCTATCTGGTTATTCTGCATGTGCACTGCTGCTTTCTAAATAATGTTTATTATTTACAGAAGTAAACATTACACAGACTGAATAACTATTCTGTTTAATATTTTCTCATAAAAACTATTTTCACTACGCTTAATAAGGTGGTTTGACAGCTCTGGGAGCGAGTGAGCTTCTTCACAGTATCTTGTCAATGTACCTCAAACCGTAGAGGGACTAGCTTCTAAATTAATTTAATTTAATTGAATATAATTAAAATCTTTTAGCTCACAGAAAGAGAGCTAGGAGATTTCTAGGTGGACACCTCTCTGTGCTGAGACAAGACCATCATTTTATAGGCCAGTCACATTCATTTTGGAGAAGAAAAAGTAAAACACTACATAATAAGCAGTAAGTAATCTGCAACCCAACCCCTCTTAGAACAACGTTTGAAAACAAAAAGACTTGTTTCTTGAACAATGCTATTGCGTCAAAAAAAAAAAAAAAAAAAAAATATATATATATATATATATATATATATATATATATATATTATATATATATATATTATTTGGTTTACGATTCATTAATCGTAATTTCCTGTTTTTCCTGTTTTTTTTTTCCCCAAAAGGCATTCTTGCCTTTTTAGAAAAAGACTCCAAAAAAGTAATTTGGGATGTAACTATTACCTTTTTTTCTTAATCAGTATTTATTGAGGAGTGAGGAAATATTGTGGTCTATTTCAACAATCTAAATGTATAACCCCATTGACTTCATTGTCTATAGTGATGTATATATATGGTGGTCAGTGAAGCAAAAAAATGAGGGGAGGCCATTTGGCCCATCTAAGGTTGCCCAGTTCCTAGTAGATTGATCTCAGAACTTTCTCAAATTGAAGTGGAGTCAAAAGGTTTATTTAGATCATTAAAATAGATCCCATTGTCTGAATTATGTTCTCTTTGAACAAAAGATACCTGTAAAGCTTTTATCTTCCCAGATACATTTTCCTGGGATAACACACGTGCTGGTTCGGGGGACTCAGGCTTGGCCTCAGGAATGAAGATACTGTCATGGGACAAAGCTCTTGAAGCCAGAACACCTTTGGGACACCTGAAACCATATATAGTTATAAAACACATATGTTATATATTTGTTAGAAACCATCAATTCTCACCCAGCCCATTACAAACTTCAAGCCCCCAGAATACAATAGGAAGTTTTACCCAAGTTCATCTTCAGAGTCAGAAAGAACTGCCATGGACTCTGGAGCCATGACATCACTAGCTGACTGGCTCTGCTTCAGCCCACACTTCAAAGCAGAAGCGGCGCCCTCCTTCCTCTTTCTTTTACCAAACAGACGGATTTTAAAGGCTTTGAACTTCGACTTCTTCTTTCCTGAGAAAGAATTTCCATTTGATTAAAGGAAAATAATTGAGGTTTCAAAAGAAAGAAAAAAATCTACTTACTCTTCTCACACTAATAGTTCCACTTAAAGGCTTATCTTTTTAATTGTAAAGAAAGCAATTGAATTTGCTAAATCTAAAACTGATTTCCTATATAAGTAATGATTTTGTCACACTAGGCAAGGCCCTTTCCAAATTAACTTCAATTACAATGCAATAGTTCTGGACTAATGTGCAGTGGAAGCTCAAGGACAGCTACACTGCTAGAAAATACACACTGGTAATCCATTGAAGTATCAAAGTACCTTATCAGTGCCAGTGCGGTACCAAACCTATATTGGTTCCATATTCATTGTGTTGTCATTGGCTGGGTTTACAAACTCAAAATTCTATCTCCACAGTCATGACTTGTGACATAGCACACACATGACAAGCACATTCCTCACGCTATAAGAAGTGTGCATCTAAAACATTGTACGACTTTAAAGACTGGGTAAATCACATTCTCATGCTACAATAGATCAAAAACTCAAGTTTGTTGTACCTTATGCTCATGAGACTTCGGCAGTGAAAAGACTGTTTGTGATTTAACCTTTTGCAACTTTCTTCTATAACTAAAGGCCATACCTAGCAATCCTTTGTTATCCGAGATCTGCTGGAAGTAGCCCTGACAAAAACATTTATATATACCTTCCCGTATTTTATATTAAATTAGGCTATTTCCTTTTGGATGGAGAATGTCTCTGGCTAAAATAAAACTACATGAAAGGCATTACCAAAATAGCACGAGAAAATGGAAAACTGACCAATGCTGGTAAAGCTCATGTCTGCTGTAAGCATTCTGCTTGGGTTTCTTCAGGGTAATATGGTGATACAGCATTATATTAATATCCTATTGGTATTTTTCTGTAAGGAGAATATTTTCACATTCCTCTATTGATAATATAGTAAAATGATTTCAATTCTTCTTTGCAATAGTTCTGAGTTTACATTTTTGTCAACACTCTGGTCACAGGCTTAATTGCTCATCACTGGTACAGTGCCTAAATTACTGGAATGCAGCCAAGCCTCCTCTTGAAGGGAACACCAGTGTTTTAGCTTCACCAATGCAAATAGCATTGGCAAGCAATCCCCACCCCCCACTCCATCGGTTCTCTTATTCAACATATATCTTGCAGCTCACTATCCAGCTATCATTCAGCACAGCCCATGTGGCTTGCCTTCTAATTACTCATTCTGCTTCTGTTTCTGTTAGCTGCTATTGGCCAGCATTAGCGTCAGTATAATCACTCCATGTTGACTGGCCGAGTTTCTGATGATATTTCATTTTGCCATGTGTCACAAATCTCCAATGTGAAAATAGCGCTATGGAATAATATTTTCTTAGTGCTGAGAAAAATATTAAAACAAACATTGCTCCACATAAATTCAAAGGCAAAAATCCATGTATGTGTCTGCAGAAATGACATAGTGGATACAGTAATCTGTCGTGTATCCGAGTGTCATATATCCACCCTAACTGTTTATCTGGCATGATCAATCTCCTCAGCAACGTTAGTTTATTATTAAATAGAGAAGATTAGTTCAGAGAGAGATCAGAAGACCAAAGTTTTTGTACATTGTGTTGTATGTGCTCCATGCGCTACCATTGCTGGTAGTGTCACGTGAGCTGTTCAGTGTGTTGACATTTAAATAAATCCTGTTCACCTGGAGGCGTATTAACTTCTCGATCTTCTGCCTGTCACTCAGCAGCGAATTGACGCACCCACACCCTGTCACAAGCATTAATACCCTGTCTCATACCATATCATATCAATACCATTGCTGGTACCCTAGTCACAGCACCAACACTGCAACTGTTTAAATAAATAAAACCTGGACGCCTGAGCGATGTTTCAAATACAAACCTTCTGTGTCTCTCACATTTCTCAGTGGATACCCACACCGTAACAGTACAATCCCTGTTACATGCATATTTCTATATTTTATTTATTTTTCATACAAAATGCTTTGTATTTTTAGGACAACATAGCAGTACGGCCATGTGACAGGGAGCGTGAGGAGCTGAGCTGCAAATCTCCCTCCCGACCCAAGAGGGCACTAAGCAGAGGTATTTGCATGCCTGTTCAGAGATGAGCCGGCTTGGAGAGAGGGGTGGAAAAGGAAGTCGGCCATCTTGGTGCAGGGCGGAATGACCATATTAGGGGACAAGATCACTGTGATCAGCTGTGTTGCATTAGACAACTGGCAGGTGTGCTGAGTCGCGCTGATCATGGGGTGGAGTCCCCTGGTATATAAGGGCTGTCATTTTGTAAGTGCAAGGCTTGTTGAGGTAGGTTCCTGAGCTGTGTGTTTGTTTATTTGGTTATTTTTGTGTTACGTGTTTGTGTTTATTGTCAGAATGATCCCTGACGCCAAGGAGCTGCTGCAGCACTTTTCACCTTGGACACCACACACCCCGGACAACAGAACTGGACACTTACACTTTTCACCACCCCAGAAGTGCACCCAAGGAGCTGAGAGGGACTCGCTCTGTTGGAACTTATGATTTATATTTTTGTTGCTTTGAACTGTGTTTTTTTGTTAATAAAGTTCACCCTACCATTGTGGTAGGGTATTTGCAAATTCACAAGTGACTCTGTGATGTCTGCTCCACACCCACACCCACTGCACCATCACAGGCCACCAGTAAGTGTTGGTGGCCACCAACACACTTGACTTGAGAACCTCTGGAGGAAGGTTCCTACCTGTAATATCTTCACTGCATCCTTCAGCTTCCTCCATTTTAGAGTCCATTAGCCCTGTAGCCACAATATGGTTCTCACTGAAACAAAAAAAAAACATGTTGAGGGTAGCTAAATTTTTATACACACAGTAGTATAGTCCAACAGCAATAAATACAATTTTACTTAAACTATCCATATTGCATTATGGGCCCTATTCACAAAGCTTTTATTGGCAGCTTAAAAGAGGCATTAAACAGATGTTCATGTTTTTATGGTAAATTTGACCCACTTAGAAACTTGTGATACAACTCATTTTCAACTGTTTTATCTGCCTTTCCACCAAGTTTCAGGTTGTTTTGTGAGTGACCATAATAAAATCAACAACAGGTTTGAAAACATTTGTTAATATTAAAACATATTTAATTCAACAAACATAACATTAAAAAAAAACATATATGACCACCTGATACTTTGTTGCTCTTAACATTAGTTTGTATTTCCAGTTTAAATATACTGGTTAACCATCAATTACAATCAATCAAAAGTAATTTCAACCTGTAATACTCCAAGGCTACATTGGAACTGATCTTCATGTGTTGGTCAAATTAAGTTGAAAAGACAATAACTAAAATCTGTAAGACAGATACTGTATTTCACAACAAAGTTTGGTTTCTACAAGCAATGCTTTCTCCAAAATATAAATTTACCTTTAGGTCATATTTAAAATATCTAATTCAATTTTGCAGTGCCTAACATTTGGCAAAAACATGTCTCTCAAATGTGTTTCATCAATTTTAAGAACAGAGTTGTACAGTCCTCCCTTATCCAATTTAGATAAAACACTTTTGAACATTGCTGTTCAGACAAAACCAATAACAGCTATTACGCCACAATGTACCCACCTGGTTAGTATATCGTCATGCAGTAAGCTATAAACTTGGTATATCTTATAAGGTGAGGTTAGGGGCTATTGCATTTAGATGAATTTCAGTTCCCTTCTCACAAACCAATAATTGAAAAACAGGTTATGGAAATAGATTCTGATATAATGAAAGTCAGACAACAAATAGACCATTGTATTTCTCTCTCAAATAGTGTTTATAAGTCAGTTATTTACCTTGTAAGCATTAGTCATTGCCTAGCAACACTGTATTTGACCTTTGCTACGTTGCTGTGTTTGCAATACAAGTATCAGGTATGTTAAGCTTTATTTGCATGTGCCGTTACACGTTGGATTTCCAATTTGCATTTAATGTGCACAATAAAATATTTAAATATTCTGCAATGCAGAATATGATATGATTGCTGTAGGTGGTCATATGTGAATTCTGTCTTACACAATTTTGAAAAAATATTGCATTAGAACAACATAAGAAAGTTTACAAACGTGAGGAGGCCATTCGGCCCATCTTGCTCGTTTGGTTGTTAGTAGCTTATGGAGCCCAGAATCTCATCAAGCAGCTTCTTGAAGAATACCAGGGTGTAAGCTTCAACAACATTACTGGGGAGTTGAGTAAGTACCTCCTATTTTCTGTTCTGAATGCCCCTTTGTCTAATCTCCATTTGTGACCCCTGGTCCTTGTTTCTTTTTTCAGGTCGAAAAAGTCCCTTGGGTCGACATTGTGAATGCCTTTTAGAATTTTGAATACTTGAATTAGGACACTGCATAGTCTTCTTTGTTCAAGATTGAATAGATTCAATTATTTTAGCCTGTCTGCGTATGACATGCCTTTTAAACCCAGAATAATTCTGGTTGCTCTTCTTTGCACTCTTTCTAGAGCAGCAATATCTTTTTTGTAGTGAGGTGACCAGAACTGAACACTATATTCAAGATGAGGTCTTACTAATGCATTGTACTGTTTTAACGTTACTTCCCTTGATTTAAATTCAACACTTTTCAGAATGTTTCCGAACATCTTGTTGGCCTTTTTAATAGCCTTCCCACATTGTCTAGATGAAGACATTTCTAAGCCAACAAAAACTCCTAGGTCTTTTCATAGAGTTCTTCTTTAATTTCAGTATCTCCCATACGATATTTATAATGCACATTTTTATTTCCTGTGTGCAGTACCTTACACTTTTCTCTATTAAATGTCATTTGCCATGTGTCTGCCCAGTTCTGAATCTTGTCTAGATCATTTTGAATTACCTTTGCTGCTGCAACACTCCTATTTTTGTGTCATCTGCAAATTTAACAAGTTTGCTTACTATACCAGAATCAAAATCATTAATGTAGATTAGGAATAGCAGAGGACCTAATACTGACCCCTGTGGTACTCCACTGGTTACTTCACTCCATTTTGAGGTTTCTCCTCTAATCAGTACTTTCTGTTTTCTACCACTCCCTAATCCATGTACATGTGTTTCCTTGAATCTCTACTGCATTCAGTTTGAGAATTAATCTTTTATGTGGGACTTTGTCAAAAGCTTTCTGGAAATCTAAATAAACCATGTCATATGCTTTGCAATTATCCATTATCGATGTTGCATCCTCAAAAATATCAAGCAGGTTAGTTAGACACAATCTCCCTTTTCTAAAACCATGTTGACTGTCTCCCAGGATACTGTTACCATATAGGTAATTTTCCATTTTGGATCTTATTATAGTTTCCATAAGTTTTCATATAATAGAAGTCAGGCTTATTGGTCTGTAGTTACCTGGTTCAGTTTTGTTTCCCTTTTTGTGGATCGGTATCACGTTTGCAATTTTCCAGTCTGTCGGTACAACCAGTGTGTCAAGAGACTTGCATGATCTTGGTTAGCGGTTTGTAAATAACTTATTTCATTTCTTTGAGTACTATTGGGAGGATCTCATCCAGCCCAGGGGATTTGTTTATTTTAAGAGCTCCTGGTCCCTTTAACACTTCTGCCTCGGTTATGCTAAAGTTATTTAAAACTGGATAGGAACTGGATGACATGTGGGGCATGTTGTCCGTATCATCCTTTGTAAAAACTTGTGAAAAGTAATCACTTAATATATTTGCTATTTTTTTTCTTCATCTATGATTTTGCCATTTGTATCTCTTAGACATTTAACCTCCTCTTTGAATGTTATCTTGCTGTTGTAATATTCTGATTGGTCGGCTCAACTTTTCAAAGTATGGGCAGTCAGCCGAGTGTCTGGACCCTGAAAGTAACAAGGGAGCAATTCAATACCAAAAACTGCTGCTACTGCCAGTTATGAATCTTTGTAGCCTGCTAAACCCAAATTAAACATGTTTCCTTGTGACTAGGTAGTGGTCATGTAAAATAACAACCTGGTTAAGAGGCTGCCAGATACTGTACCCGTAGTGATACAGTCATTTTTGGGAGGCCGCAATTTGACGGCAGCAAGAATAGATTTTGCACGGAAATGTCAATTATACAGATGATATTCCCAAATACCTTTATGCTGCACCTGGTGCAGTGCACTGCCTCACTGCTTGTCAGCATCTCTATGGACTGTTTTCTAGCTCTGATTGTGTTTCTCTAAACACTTTCTGCCACACGGACACCAAGAGGGAACCAGCGAATACACTGACGACACTGTTTTTAAGGGGAGTTAGCCAATAAGACACAGCACACCTTTGTAAAATGTCAATGCGCTGACCGTTGTTGTTGCTATTAGCTCTTTTTTCAAGTTCTTGAAAGTGCCAAGAAGCACAATCATTCCTGCTGAAAAAATAGAACAGCACTGAATCTTTTAAAAATACTAAAGTTAGAAAAATGAAGAGAAGCAACCAGAAATCATTTTTTTAAACATTTGTAGGGCAGGAAATATGTAATTTGTATTGGTTACACTTTGTTTGAAATGTGTTTCCACATCTTTAAACTACACGATTAAATTAATGCACATTTGTATTTATATTGATTGGGGTTATGTAGGGGATACAGGAAGTGAGAATGGGTGAGAAAAGTGAGACTTCCAAGCAAAACTAAACAGCATCACTATCCCTTTTGCTCTGCACACCTCCTCATACTGTGCACTCTCCTAATACAGGTTTTCAAGCCCCCTTACCGTATATCAGCATTTAACAAAAAAGCCTTACACAGTCTTCTCAAAGCCAAAAGAATTGGTTAGAGTATCAGAAGCCGCCTCAGAAGAACAGTTGCCCATCATTTCTGTTGAGATTGGGTAAGTGTAGCAGCGGTTGTTACTGCTTTTTAGTTATTGAGAACAATTATAAATAAATAAGTTAAAATGACAAAAACTGCACCTGCATAGTGGCAGATGGTGGCACATGAGTGATGCATCAAGGTGACGTATCTTTACTATAGGCTTGCCTACTGTTTTGTTGTTTCTGTATTTTATCCCCCCCAATGGAAACTTGACAAATCGCAGCCTGATTTTCACAATATAACTAAGTTCGTTGTGCACATAACTGAACAGTTTCAATTAACATCCCTTGTATAATGTGCAGCCCTTGTAAAATGCCCACCTCTCTTGTGCTAAAAGTAGAGAATAAAAGTAGAATACTTAGTAGGACCAATCATACTTTAAATTGTGCTTATATATATATATATATATATATATATATATATATATATATATAGATATATATCTATATATATATCTCCTCAAGATATCCTTTAAGAATAAACTGTACACTTAACATAGACAGTCCCAAAATAAAATCTTTGGCTTTAGTTGTGTTTTTTTTCCTCAAACATAAATAAAAAAATAGAAGAATATGGCTTAAAATAAATTTAGGTTGTGACTTGTAAAATGCAGTCAGGTACACTGCGTGCATCCTGTGTATAGCATTCCACAATGTTACAAACATTTCAAAAAATCTGCACGTATATTCCGAAAACAATTATATTAAATATGTCATATTTCTCCGATAACATTCTGTGTATACCTTCAGCAGTATATGGTCAGCCAAGAAAATAATTTTAAAAATGTAGTAAGAACTCTAGACAGGTGCAGGCTATGAGGATCAAACCTCATTGTGCTCTGAGAAACCCTACCGAATGCAGCCAGTGTTAAACACTGATTCAGCACAGAGCTTGTTTCTACTGCATGACCTTACTGTGTGGGCCACACATCAAGTGTCACTGTTCTTCAATGAAACCCTGCTTTCAGATTAAATTGGGCAACAACAAAGCACTAAACCTATGCAGCAGTTCTTAACACACACGAGACTACATACATCAAAAAGGTCCATACTTGAGGCTTGCTTATTGCTTTCCATAGTACAGTATACAGCAACTAGAAATGTGTGTTTCTGTGATAGACCACTAGGCACAGGAACTGAATTATTCAAAGACACTTCCCCTTGGTTTACTTGCAGTTTAGAAACTCAAATCACACACATTGATGAGTGTCCAAAACATACATGCATATTCATGGTCAAAATGTTTTGCAAAAACTGCATGGACAGTGCACTCTCTAATGGAATGTTGGTATTTTTTTGGGTGATATACAGAAAATGTTGTTAATGAATGATTTATCCTCCATGTGTATTTGTATAACACTGTGGGTTTTATTTTTGGAACACATGTACCAAGCTGTAAACTCCATGAATCTATACACGAACTCTTGGGGGTTGTTGTTTTTTTCCTCGCATATTTTTTTCCCAGTGGCCAAATTAGGCAGGCTGCAAACCTGAAATCTTCCTGTAAACCCTGTATACAAGAGGTGAATGATATCAGAAGTCTTGCAAGGCCAAATGGGAACACTGACAGAAACATTTAAATATATTCTCATTAATTAGGTCATTTCAATTTTGAAGTAGAATTTCTCTGCCTAAAAGAAAACTAAATGTAAAACAAACTGACTGGCATTCGTTGTCAAAATCCTGGGTGTTAAAAGAGTGGAGTGCTGTTGTGGGGAGGGACACAGTTTTTTTCAGTGCTGTCTGAATGTATATTTTCTCCAAAAATGTCCTGGGGCTGTAGTGGTTCTTGTTGTCCATGTAAATTCCCCTTCTAGCAGCTAGGCACTTCATAAAAGAATGAGCACAAATCCTCACAGATTCAAGGCTGGGAGGTGGGGAGAATCCTTTCTGTCTTGCATTCAGTCTGTCCACAAGTTAACTCAATGATTACTTGTGGAAAGGAATGCTTTGTTATGACAACCATGGCATTTCACTTTGACCATGTGGTAACCATGCTTTGTCCCTGTTAACAGAATAGAAACGTGTGGGCAATGTTAACTTGTTCCCTGTGCAGGAGGAATAAAACACAAAATGTCGGATTCACAAAACGTTAAACTTTAGAACTCTGCAAGTAGCAAAATCAACATGTAATATGAATGCTTAGAAGTATTTAATAATAAGATAAGTAGTCTTAGGGGCAATAGAAACATTAAATGGACATTTTATTTATCTGATCAAAATAAACAATTGTAGGAACATACTTTCCAATGCTGCAGGCGTGAATCAAAAACCAGACAGACAGACACCTCCATAACCCTCAGACACTCAATAATTTGTGCTGAAGAAAGTCCTAACCAAGTTTCGTAACAACTAGATAAGCGATTATGTGCATATGTGTAAAACAAGCGGGATGATAAGAGCACCAGGGAACCTGAAAAGAAGCGACTGTAAATGGTTACAAACAGAGTAGCAGTGTAAGGTAGTTTAAATGTAACTGCTATTAAGCTACATTGTATACATTTTATAACAAGCCACATACAAGCACATCAATATACCTTAAATATAAAACATAGTCATCACATAATATATTTGGATAAATAATAAATAGCCATGACACTTTTCACCACCACAGTTTTAGAATCCGAGGGATTCTTTTATGAATTACTACCACATTGATGTGAATACAAAACTGAATATATATTAAATATGAAGTAAACTTTAGAGTTAATGTACCTCTACCCTAGGTTTCTAGAAAGGGAGATCTGGCAGGGCTAAGGCCCTGCACATGGAAAGACTCAGTTTTGTATTTTGTTTGTTTTTTGTAAATAATTGCTACATTGTTCCCCACTGTGGTTTGTTTTTCCTTTATATTTACATTTGTTTAAACTTTGTTTGTGTATCCGCGCCGATCCACTGTACATATGGCCACGTCATTTACATTGAAGCAACCCTGCACCGGTAATACCATTGCTGGTACCCTAGTGGCGGCACTGCTCAGCTGTAAATTTACTGTTTGTAAATAATCGTAAATAAATCTGGGCGCCTCTTGTGGATTCCTAAAACCCCAATGTTCTACATATTGTCATTAGATGCCATATTGGGTATAACTGTTCAGACATATATACAAAAATGTATATACGTGAACAGGCTGGCTATAGGGGTGACGTCAGACCTGGAAGAAACACACACAGCACTGCAAGTGAAATGTGAATGTGCTTGCTTGTTTTAATAATACACAGAAAAAAACACAGTTGAATAAAACAGCACACGGCACTTTGACAAACAGACAGCAAACAAAAGGGATTAACACCAAACAAGTATCGTGCTGGTTTAAAAGCAGCAGGCTTACCAATTGTTAGCTCTTTTTTTTCTTAACTAATTCTCTCCTCTCCAAACCTGTTCTCCACTCTCTAACACACAACCCCACGTGCGTGAAGCACTCACCTTTATGCAGCTCTACTGAGACTTGATTGCTAATCAATCATTCAACTGGAATCTCGGTACATCTGCACTTGAACTAATTGTACTCCCTGTGCTTCCATACAAATACCAATTTTAATCTGCACGTGGAGTGTTTGTGCAATCCCCGTGCCTAAATACAATTATACACCTCTGTTACATAACCCATACTCTGTGTACCAATACCTACACCAACAATAACACGCCACATACAACATATAAAACAAAATACACACAGGGGCGGGAGCACCCCGCTACAATATATTATTGCCAAAAATTAATAGCATTCCCTGAATAGACAAAAAACTAAAATATTCCCTAATCAATGGCAAAATCATGGTTAAAATTCTAAGTAGTGGGGTTCCGAAAAATATAGCATAGTACATCCCATGTGTTGCTACAACTGTTTAAATAACGTACCTGTAATTCTTTTCATTGTTAACATCCTGACAACTTTTTACACTTATAATGTTAAACTCTGTTTCAAAGCTCTTTTCAAAATTAACGCTCTAGTGCACTGTGAAACACCGCAATAACAATCCATGGTGTGGTATGGAAGAGAAAAGCCTGAGCACTTGTTATGTTTTTTTTTTTTAACAAAAATGTTATTGCTCTTCCTGCAGTGATTTAGAGGACAGATCTCAAACCCCAGTAGCCATTTTTAAAATAGCTTTGAAACAGACTTTACAGAAGTGTAAAAAGTTGTCAGGATGCTAAAATGAAAAGAAAAATGACAGGTGCATTATTTATAAAGAGCAAAATGTGGGGAGTATAATGCTAGATTTTTCAGAACCTCGCTACTTACTCTTTAAGACCAGCAGACTGTAAACAGAGTGGTGCTTTCTAACCAAAATGCATTTTCAAGGATAATTTCTGCTTTCGGCTACTTATTTATCAGCTCTTGAAATCTAGTTAAACCACAATAAAAAGGAATCATTTCACAGTTCACATTTTCCCATACACAGTAAATGCTTTCAAGAGTAGTTCAGTACTTAAGACAGGCATGTTTCAGACATCCTTCTCAAGTACACCTATCCAAGCTGTCATAGATGTCAGCAGCATTTTAACCCCTTCATGTGAGATCAAACACAGCAGCTACACTAAGCTGTGTGTGTTACTGGATGCCTGCTATGTGCGCAGATTAAAGAATACCTCGACTGCAAGTTTTCCATGAACAATTAATTCGCAACTGTATTTAACTGTAGTTTTCCCCCTAGGATAGTCCTTTTACATTTGCTTCTGATTTGTTTTTTTAATTATATCTGGATACATTTCAGAAATGTAATACCTTATGAACCCATGATCAAAAAGCAATCTGACTGGTAGGCACTGGTATTTCCTGTTAAAGGTTATCAGTATAACCTAAAACGAAGGATGGTGGGAGATCCCTTTTTCATTTTGTACATTTAGTTTTTGTTACCTGAGCTGCAGCAGAGTATGCAGATAACATAAATACTCCTGCTGTTGCAGGGAATTTCAGGAGCATACCTGTTTAAAGAAGGCTTCAAAGAGGGAAAAAAATTGGGAGCCTTTCGCTAAAACTACCTTTAAGGAACGTAAACAAACTCGAAGCCTATAAAGGTACTGTTCCAGATGAAAAACAGTTCATAGACGGATAATACGAAGCAAGTATGGGTTAATTGTAAATTGTGAGAAATCTCGTTTTCCCAGGACACCGGTAGCATTCAAAATGTTTTGTTTTAGATTAAAATGACCTTAATTATGCCTTGCTGTGCACCTGTCACTTATTGTATTGATGAGCAGAGATCTTTTACAAACTGTCATTTGTATTAACTAATTTATTTTATTAAATAATTATTGGAAAACAATTATTGGTGGTGACTCAGAGTGACAAAGAACTATCTAATTATATGTACGGTATGTTGAATAAATATGGTCATACCACATAAAATGCAACTGACAATTGTATTTAAGGTTTAACAAGAAACTCACATGTACCATTTTCCCTACAAACAGTGCTTTGTTAATTCACAACACAGCAACTTATAGCCCTACCTAATATCCCATACAGTAAAGCACAAATAAATGTAGGTCAAACAAGACAAACAGCTTGTGGGATGGGAATCTTGCTCATATCAATTACTTTAAATATTTAGGGAGTAAATACTTTAACATAGAACTACCAACACATTTCTCCCATTTAAACAAATAAATTAATCTACCTAATGTATTAATTCACCTGACTTTTCCCTCTGTAACCAGAGCAAAATAAATGTCCTCACCTTGAGTCTCTGGTGATAAGCTATGGTTTGCCATCCAATTCCCTTCTCATTCTTGTCTAAGAGGTTTCTCTAGAAGGCAGACTGGATCACACAGTGCTCTCCATTCTCAGAAAGCGATTTTACATTGACCTCTGCATTCCTCTGTAATTACCACACAGATTATGTTACTGTGTACATTAAACAATGCTGGCTGGACATACAAGTGAAAGCATTTTTTCAGAACCAAGTCCAAAAAAAAATGTGACAGTTAGCACATCCACTCACTTTCAGAGATGCTGCCTTTTCAACTACAAGGAGTCTCAGTGATGAACAGTTCAGTGAACACTGCCTGTTTGTTAAGCAGACTGTTCTTCCTGCTGTAAGCGTGACGATAATGGTATCTGTCATGTGAGCACTGCTTAACAGTTTTCACTGAGTACACTGTTTGCATTGCACTGGTGATAGAACTGCTGGCCTTTAATGTTGCAACAGTGTTACTCATAAAACTAGTTACACAGTGCACTTAGACAATTTTATTTCAGCAAACAAGATCATTGAATAAACACCTTTTAAAAATGATTTAGGTTATACATTATTTGCATTTGCTGAGAATTTCAGAGCTGTAGTTCAAGGGAAATACAGCACAGTGTTCAGCACACAATCTCTGTATCTCACCCTTCATCTCCAGCTTAACTCTTTACTGACTTCTCTAGACTGCCATGGATTTGCAAAATGAAAACCTTATTCATTTAAGTGACTTTTTTCAGACAACTGTCTAAGACAAGTAAATGCCTACTATTTTAGGGGTTTCAGGCAACTGTATTTTTTAAATATATTGAAAGACATATGCAAACTTAAATACAAATAAGTGCGACACACAGTACGTAATGCACTACTACCATTATGGATGCTGACCCGCTATTGAGATGAGGTAAAAAGCTACAAAACCACACCTGCAGACTAGCATACTGACACTTACTTGCAGTGTGAATGGTCGCCGTTTTTTCCTCCAGTCTCCAGCCTGATATATACCGTAAGCAGCACAAAATCTACAGAGGAATTGCCAAAGTACATGCAGCTAAAAAAATGGCAAATATCTAAAAAAATAAAAACTAAAAAAAACACACATACAAAAAAAACAATTAAGGAGTAAGTTGTCTTACTATTATATCACCACTAGTATATCAGTAGTAATACTAGATCTAATTAGTACATTTTTTTGACATTCCAACTAGAAGCCTTTCTCAATAGCTTCAATATCAGTAGGTGATATTTCTGTTACTAAAGCTTTGCAATTATCATGTGGACATTGAAATGTATTGCCTCCACCGTCTGCGTTCCAGTGTGACAAGTCTGAGGTCCAGCACTGAGATTAGAATGAGTCTGGCTATTAACTCAGCTAGCCTGACCTGCCCATCTTCAGCAGTGAAAGGAAGGTTTTCCAGCCCATGGAGTTTGAAGCATACAACAGTTAAGCAAACACATGACCTTTAACCTCTCCAAAGAAGCAGTAGTAGATCATTGTTTGATGCCGATGCAAAGTGTTCAAGTGTGTTAACCCTTTGCGGTCCTATGTCAGACCAGGTCTGACATTGCAATTTTCCCTTTTCATTTTCTTTTTTTTCAAAAAGAAAATGACCTAATATACTCCCTTGTTCTTTTTAGCACAACCTTTACAGTAACAAATGGACATTTATATAATGTGCTTTCATGCTGCTACGATTACTAACATCACCTATTAAGACAACAGATTATCAGATCCACATGCAAATTATGAAGATAGTATCAACACATTAGGGGCAAGTGTGAGCGAGATGCTAAATATATTCAAAATGACCTCATAGGCCATCAAGAGCAGGAGCTTTCACTAGTTATGAATGACACTCCTATAGCTGAAAAAGGACAAAAAAAACGTTTTGTTTTTATATTAAGAATTCCCTATCCATGGCTGTGGTCATTGCTTTGATAGCCACTTTGTAGAAGTGATATTCCTCTGCATCATTCTCCACCTATCGGTCACTAATTCCATGTATGGCCATTGATGTGTTAAGCACAAAAAAGAACTGTAATTTACTTAATTGCTAACTTTTTTGGGGGATACATTGTAAGTCTTTCATTCTTTCTCTCTTTCAATTGTCAGTTTTATTGAAGAATATTTAAGGTTAACTTTTTTTTCAGCATTGTAAACATTTTTTTTTTGTTGTTTTTTGTCAACACACCCATGGCTGGAAATCTGTGCTGACTGTCTGACGTACGCATAGTTCTGCAGGAAGAGGGCAGCAGCCTTGTAAGATCTGCCTGTCACCAGTCATGCTGATGATATGTAGAGGTAGGGAAGAGGGTGTGTTGGCTTTACCTCTCTCTCAGTGGCTGAAAGGCGGACCTTGGAGTATTGCTGGGTCTATAAAATAATGCTCTGTCATTCCTTCAGACCTGCCCCTTTAAGACGAAAAACGAGCCAACGGAAGCACTGCGGCTGGACCAAGCACAGTCGGAGAGGAATGAGAACAAAACAAAATAAAAAGAAAGAAAAATGTTTTTTTTTGTAGCGGGGAAAAACTTGGGCAGACTCCCGGAAAGGATAACAGGTTGAAGGAACTTGTGAGCGTAGACGGAGACCTGGGCCGTGCGGATAGCGACGGTCGGGGTAACACTGCAGAGTGCAGCACCTTTATTTTGTAGTTTTGATTACTAGTGTTTTATTTCCTCCTTTTCTTTGTACCTTCTGTTTTTGATTATTATTTTATGCACCTGCGTGTGCACTGAAGGTGATCTGTTAGTCGTTTATAACATTGCTGGTAACAACAGTGCCACCTTGTGGCCAAAATAAATTGTGCACTGTACAGTGACTACCCATAACAGCGCTACAACATCACAGCGACAGACATTACAGCGACTACTCATAACAGAGTTACGACATCACCGAGCTTGGTCCAATTTTTCCATCTGACTTCCAAGCAGAAGCTTTTATTATTATTATTATTTATTATTATTATTATTATTATTATTATTATTATTATTATTATTTTAATTGTGCATTCACATGTTTATCTGAGTGAGTATTCCAGAGGGCTCAGTGTATATTGCAATTGGCCGATATCCACAGTTGTTTGTCAAAGGTATCGCAATGTATGCTTCTGTTACACATATTAAATGGTGATATCTTGTTTCGTTGAAAATATATTTTCCACGTCTCAGCAAATAGAATTACATTCAGAGTAAACATATTCTGGCTGCTGATTAATTAGAAGCATTTCCTAAGAAACCATCTGTAGGGAATCACTCACCCATGTAAGTGCGGTGATAGGTAAATAGAGAATACATTCCCAGTAGACAGTTACGTAATATGTAAAATTAAAAACATAACTATTTATACTAATCAGCCCCAAGCTCATTATTACAGTAGTTACAACTAAGGTGATAATTGTCATCTTTCAAAGGTCTCTTATGGTTATACTAGTACAGTACATACACTCATTCAGCACATTTTTTTATTTTTAATTGGTGTTCTTGAATTACATAATCTTCCACTCTTTAAAAACGTTGTAGTGATTTCAATGAGCATACAGTCTTGTACGAACAGCAGTATCTCACGAACAACAACATATTGTTAGAAGGAAGATGTCTCACAAGTGCAGTGACACCCAAAATGTTACCCTGTTCCTGTCAATGCAGAATGCCTTGGTGGTTGTTATAACTGTGGTAAAATGGGCAACAAATACCTCACCAGCATTGAAGGTTGAATACTTTTTTGTGAGATAAATACTTTGAAATTACTAACAAGCAAATTACACTCCCACAAGGACATGACAGAGGGAATCCATATCCAGTTACAGGAACAGTTACTTGTAGAATAATCCAGGGGATTTGGATAAAACCCAGGTTTTTAAAATGATTTTCTTAACAGACAATACTTTTAACCTGGTATTATTATAATACATATTTTATACTGATATGTGTCAGGGCCTGTGGCAGAGTGGCTGCTGATTGTAAACAGGTGCAGAGGTGATGCAGTGCAGGAATAATCACAGACAATTGTAATCCGGTCTGAAAAGATTTATTTTGTTTTATAATCCGGGTCTGGTGACCAAATAATAAGCGGCGGTAATACACAGCAATATGTAAAACACGAAGTACAGAAAACAGGGATTGCAGCCCTAAATAATAAAGACAAGTTATTTGCCCCACAATAATACTTGCCACGGTCACCCGTCCCGGTGCGTGCAGTAGTGCTCGGAGTGGGTGATAACAATTTATTATAGTTTGTGACAGTTCTAGTGCAATGGTGATCCAGTTTTGTGCTGGCCCAAGGCGACAGCTCCGGATTCATGTTAGCCGTCTGGTGGTTCAAAAACACAGACAGTTTCTAACAATGACAAACAAAACAAACAAACATCTCTTAACACACAACACACAACTCTCTGTGTCTCTCACAGTCCTTCCAGTCTCTCAATAAAAACCAAGCGAAGAAAAAGATTTACAATTCTCCGGCCCCTTTATGCTATCATGCATGATCCCTTGGTAAATGATTGCAGCTGCCTCTACTGCCTGCAGCTGCCACCTTGTTTACCTTCAATACATTCCTGCAACTAAGTCTCACCTTCTTCCAGGCTGACCGACTTCCCGACCCAGGAAATGAACTGTCAGGCCAGCCATCTAAGGACTTCCCCTTTCACTGCTTAGCACCCTCACAGGTCGGGAGAGAGATTTACAATCAGAACTCATTATCCTTCTGTCACAGTGCCGTATTCATGAAAAGGGAACAATAAACCGTGCATATTTAAAATTAAAAGTGCAATCGTAAGCAGCTGCTTTCACTCATTCCTATCAAAACTATACCGTGTTCGAAAAATGGTTAACTTATTTATTTAGATGTACCAAGAACAAAAAAAGTAATGGTTTTTACTTTATTCACTAAATAAAAAAATATAAAATATAAAATATGCAGAAATACATATTTCACTACAACTTTGTGGTTGATAGAGCATCCCAAACATTTATTTATAGGCTCTATACGCTCTCCCCGGGCTGTGGATCAGTAACTGTGTATATTAAAAACAACAGAATTAAAAAATATGAATATTTTTCTCTCTCTCTCTACTTTTGTCTGAAACATCTCTTCATATGAGAAACGGTGTATTTATTCCAACTTTCTTTTAATAACAAAGCAGAATCTCTAGTTAGCGGCATTTCTGACAAGCTGATTTTAGCATGTGGTGCCACTGTGAATTTACAAAAGAATTTGATATTCTTTTTTAGGACATTTTCAATAACTGTTCTACTGTACTTGGTATACAAGCTTCTGACGCACGTACAGTGACATTCTGGACGTGCTAGCAGTCCCTCATGACTAAATTTTCAACATGCATGACACCATGAATGCAAGTCAACCATTGGAGCCTTCTGACTGTCCTTGTATACACCAACTACTGTAATTAAAATACAACTGTTCAACCTGTTTCTACACAAGACATTTCTAAATGGAAGTATTTAAGTGGGTCATAACAGTATACACAACATTTTTATTTGTTTATGGTAAACATGTTGTAAACTTTGTAGCAAGGACTGTGTTTAAAGTTTTTTTTTTTTTTTTTACTTACTATTCAGTTGTTTAACATTATAGCAACCTAATGCATGGTTTCCATCATCTACATAGGTACAGTTATGCTCAATGGCTTTCTGCACCCCCATTATAAAAATTGTTCCAGTGCCCCTGTATCGATTTGAAATGCTGTCACTCTTTACACTGCAGCTTTGTTGTAGTGACCATTCTGAAGCAGGTGGAAAGTTAACTGGTGGAAGTTTAAATGATCCACCAATTTGGTCTTTGCAAAATAGACACAAGTGTATAGATCATTATATATTCCACCAAAAAAAGCAACTAATAGACCAAACTAGCAGATACATTCCCATTGTGTTTTCTGCAGCTTTAGAAAATACACAAATTGGAGGGAAAAACAGAGGTACAGAAAAAAACGGTAGAAATAATGACGTATAGCACTATCCTCCAGCGGATCTCCTTAGAAAATAATTTCTAATACATTATTTTAGTGTCTAAATACTAATTTGGTAGTGCTACTGTTTGTCTTCACACAACAGAAACATGAGAGACTCCCAGTGCAGACTTCAATGGACTCAATTCTCAAAACTATTTACTAGCTATTGAGCTATTGAGAAAGTGTTTCAGAACTGAAAAAACACCAAATACAAATCTAGCCCATTGTATCTTCAGTTTTAAAAACTGCTCTTTCAAATCTTGATATATACATATATATATATAGTAGCGATCTGTGTGTTTGTGTTTTCCTCTCTGTATTCCTGCTGTTTCTATTGTGATTCCTGCTCTGTATTTCTGCCGCTCTGCATTACCTCTGTGTCTGTGTAATCCTAGCCTGTGTGTGTTCTGTGTCTCCCCTGTGATTGACCTTTTCTGTATGCGTAGGTGACCTGTGACAATTAGGCTTTTGCTTGTTTTTATCAGGACCGGGGTCAGAGTGAATTATCACGTCAAGTAGCTGCCGCACTACTGCCAGCACTTTCACCTTGGACACCGCACACCGCACAACTGAACTGGACATGTCAGCACCTGCACTTTCCACCACCCTGAAAGTGCACCACAGGGCTGAGAGGGACTCGCTCTATTGGTACATATGATTTGTATTTTTGTTGCTTTGGACTGTGTTCCTGTGAATAAAACACACCCTCTATCATTGTTGGTATTGGGGTTATTTGCACCTGTACCAGGGATTGTGACATCTGTTTCACCACCACACCCACCATACCGTCACATACCTACATGCACCTCTTGATAAAACTGTTTGTAAAACATTCAATTGCTGATTAAGGTCCCAAAGTATATAAATATTATCACAGTAATCAGGGTTAGGATAAAAAAAAAAATAACAGTATAATGTGATTGCTCTACAAACTACATTGTCCAGTAACACTTTCATTCTCATAAAATGTCATTTATTTAATTACACCAATACACATGGAGACACAAATTAGGCAAACAGGTACTCCAGTACAATGGACTTCTACTGTTTGAACCACTTCTTGTTTGAGTCTATTTATTCCCACCTAAAAACAAAACATTCAAACACTTAACCCAATTGCGGTTCAGCTTTTGAACATTTCTTATTCATATCACCATACTGTAGATGGTCTAGCCTGCATAGTATACCATTGGTATGTTAAAACTTGTTGGAAATCTGAATAAATAAACAGTTGGAAGCAATTATCCTACAAACAACATGGGATAAGCCAGATGTTGATAAACCTTCTAATGATGGGATTTATCTCCTGCCTAGTGCTTGTTGCAATGCTCGCATCTGACTGTACCACTTAATGAATCAGGTTTTCAGAATCATTCTGAAATAATTATATCACTTCATAAATAAAGTTTTCAAAATTGACTGATCATGCTGTGAAGAATAATTTACTGAATATTACATGAAGACACTTAAACAATTTAGCAAATCATTTTAATAGTCTCTTTTAGTATTTCTACAAATCTTACCTGTAAGCTCATATATTTTGAATGTGTAAAATGTTCATTGTTAACTGTAGTGCTACACGGATGCAACAGGAATTTATATTTTTAGGGGTGTCACATTTCAGTTTAGTTTCATTTACTACGTCTACTAAACATTACTCCATACTAAAGATTGAAATATTAGCCCCTAAATTCATGCAGTAAGCTATTAATTTGCTTATTATTAACAGTTCACTTTATTTCACTTTATATACCTTGCTAAATGTGGAGGATTATTTTAGCAACGTAGTTTAATTACACAATTGCTAAATGTTAGTTACAGTGGTTAAGTCTCCATGCCCATCACATTTGTGGCAACTCTGATAGACAGTCTGCAAAGATGCCACTTAGTATTAATTGTGGGCCCTTCCTTATAGGTATATGAGCTTAATTTAACTTAAGCCTGATTGTACATGTATGTATTTGAGCCACTGTTTACCTACTCCATTTTTTCACTGAAAACAATAGTGTTTGTGAACTGAACAATAAGCTCCAGCTGATATGCGCCAAAGCGGCCTGATAAATCTGTAACCTGACTTGTTTGGATTCACACCTCAACTGTATGCAGTGTAACAGTTTAGAGATGGGTACGTTTTTAATAGTTGTTCTTACATAAGGCCAAGCTGTAAAAACACCCCAATACATGTTTCTTTTAAATCGCAGCAGCAAGGAATACCTTCTTAGCTCAAAGATAGCTGGAGTGTCAAACAGATTTAGGGGTAATGTGAACAAATGTAAACAAACTGGAAACTTTCTACACAGAAGGCTTGTTAATTGTATTTTAGTATAAAACCAAATATCACTGTTAAACACTGCTATGCACTGCACTGCGGTCAACACCATCTTTTACTAGGTTCGAGGGTACAGCTAGGGATCCTTAGCGATGACCTTTGATGATGTACCAACATCTTGTGTAAAGCAAAGCATAGCAACTGTTCCAATAGTAAATTCCCACCCGTTCCAGAGAGCTACAGTGAAATGACTTTTAGATGACGTTTCTCAAAGGTTATATAAATAATTGTGTTGATAAAATATGACAAATAAGATAAGTGATGACAGCATAAATGTTTTATGGTTTCAAATCATTCTGCATAATCATCATTACATTCCAGTTAACTCCACCTAAATGACAAACTGACAGCAATAAAAAATAACCTCAGACTCTTAATTGTAAAATGATGGTAGCAAATTCCAATCTGCAAATAATCTTTTCCATTAAATAAAGAAGTCTCAAAGGCAAGCGGCAAAGCTGAACAATTGTTTTGGTTCAATCTTAGACTGCTTTTCGACTTGTCCTCTGCTGAACCCATATTTCAATTTCTATTTTACTCACTAGTCCCTGAAAAATCTGCTGGTAAAAGTGTTCACAGATTCTAAACATTATACAACACTAATATACTGTACTTTTTTATATAGCACACTGTGGTAGATACTACAATTCTATTTTATTCTATTACTGTACTTTGAATACAAGTTATTTCTAGAATAAAAGCATGGACTGCAAACACAGTGGAAAAGCATTAATTCCCATAGCAAACAGCAACAAATAATCGTCCTTCTTAATAACATTGTATATGGAAATGTGGCAGGAAATGGCTTTGCGGTGACATCAGACCAGAAGGAGGAAGTGAACACTCAGGTAAGGTAACTGCAGTTTAAACAAAGACAAGGTATGCACCGTTTTATTTAGAACAAAAATAAATAAAATAGTTAAACAAAAATAACACTGCTCACAGAGCGAAAATAAAAGATTTAAACAAAAATAACCACAAACACAAAATACCATATAGGTCAGGCTGGGCGATCGCCTTCACTGTTCCTATAGTTTTCTTAGTTTTTATATTAATCTCTCTCCTCTCGCTCTCCTGTTCTCCACCTCCCAACACCCACCCGGAGTACAGAGAGCAGCTGGTATTTATACAGGTGACCTTCTGCACAGGTTTTTAATGTAGATGGGACTTCCCATCCATGCTACAAAACATATACAAAACAATAACAAAACAAAACACACAGCCACCGCATCATATACACAAAATCATAATAAACAACCCACATGGCTTTCGCCATCATTGATGTATATAAATAATAAATAACAAATCATAATACAGACACAAAATATAGTACAGGGGCGGAGGGGGAAACCCCGTTCTAAACCATAAACAAACAAAATACATTTAAGCAGGGCTTTCCTACGCCCTGCTACAGGATCACTTTGGCTATTACCAATGACCAGATTAACCTTTTAAAATTCAAAAGGTAAGGTAGGTAAGGCCTTTGTCTGACAAAATGATTCAATAATAGAAAAGAGAGCAGAGAAAGAGAAAATAATAACTTTAACATCAGTGTTTAAGAAGATATAGCAACATACAGCACATTGTAAAAAATGTACATACATACTGTAAACAATGTACATTACATACAAAATAGAGAGAAACACACATTTTGGTTGTATCTATTATTCAAAGAAAATCCTATTCTAAAGAGGAAGAATTGAAAAAGCCACTAAAAAGTACATACACAATGTAACATTTTCACTAAAAAGTCTGGTGGCTTACCAGTTGTCAACAATGCCTTGTTCTCCCAGCTTCAGCTCCTCACAGGGCCTTCTGTTCCTAAAACAGAACCCTCAGCTTCCCAGCATCTGAAGTATAAGAGAGTAGCCAGCCTCCAAGTGGTAAAGCATCCAGACCCGACACAGATTCTGTTACGTTAACGGCAGGCACATGAATGGCTGGTTAAGCTCCTTATGAATTTTGAATTCATTTGGACACTATACAAGAGAGCTTCAATGGGAGTGAAGAATATTCACTTTGCTTTGAGCTGTGCACCAAACGAACCCATTTCTGCCGTTGGATGATCCAGTGAGAAAGGGGGAGAAAAAAACACTGCTATCCATGTGTTGCTAGGAAACACTGTTTTTCTGACCTGAATTCTTAGCTAAGTTTGGTGTTACCCTGGAAGCCCAGCTATGTTGTCTTTTTTTCTTCTGTATTTCGCAATGAACTAAAGGCTTTGACAGTAGTCAAAGACCAGGCTGAACCACATTAAGGGTTTTAAAACAGCAGTAAAGACCTTTGTGGATAATGACCTAGTGATAAGGTATCAGTGTGAGATCCTCTAGTGCTGTACAGTACAAAACAGCTTTCAGGAGAAACTGAGTTTAACAATCCTTCTAAAGGGGCTGTTTGTGTGTCATTGTTTGCAAACTTATCACCCCTCCCTTTAGATACACAGTGGACTTTTAAACACAGCGTTATCTATCAACTTCTGCTCAGCATAGTAATGCTCAATGCGTCAGCTGGATGCATATCATAGCACTCAGCACAAGTTCTCATGCAGTAGCCTTCAGCAGAAGGCAATGAATAGGGTCACTTTTTGCTTACATGTGTTCACTATAGTAGGTATCTTTTGCTGCCAACCACACAACTGGCAGCTGGCACTTAAAAAGCTAATTTATATGGGTGTGAAATCACAGCTATCTTAACTAGTGTATTACGAAATCTATGCAGTGCATGTTTACAATGCCAGACTGCCACCACAGTTTGCATACCATTGAATCAAAAGAGGGTTATAAAATGCTGGCAGTATTACAATTAAAAAAAATAAATGAATAAAACCTTAAGGAACATATAATAATAATAATAATAATAATAATAATAATAATAATAATATTTCTAAATGTACTGTTACTGGTAAAAACATTTATTATTTATTAATGTATATACATTATAACATTTATTATACATTATTTCTCTCACAAACACACACACACAAAATTTTGCTTTTAAAATAAGCCATACCACTGTTCACCAAATTTAAATAATTTCCCTTGCTCAATTAAATTATAAATAACCCATTTTTATACCTACTGGAACTCGGACACAAGTAGGTTGCATACAGGAAAAGACAGGCAGCAGTGGTGTTTATCGCTAATATTTTTGTAGTAATAAAAAATAATCAAAAGAGAAAAAAAAAAGATATACTGGTAACATTGTGACAAACTGTTCAAACCCTATCAGTCTACACTGTTGGGACAATAGTTTGGCTGTTTGTGTTATAGCCACTTTACACAGTTTTGCTTAAGAAGCAGGTACAGCAATAAACTAAGTATCATAACTATCAAGCTTTACACTGGCAGTTTATTTGGAAATGACTGTGGGGAAAACAACACTCAGGACAACCGCTGCATTTACAGTATTACATAATCTAGGAATAAGCATTGGTATTGTTGGATTCTGCAGTATACAAAGATCCAGTGTAAACAAACGTGTTGTTACTGTAGGTGAGGAAAGGTGCTACTTGTATTAGAACAGTGCTTTCAGCAAGTTTTATATATTGGGAAAAAAAAAAAAAACATGTGCAGGGGTCCTCGAGTGACTCACCTGGTAAAAGCACAGCCGCATGGTGTGGAGGGTAAGTCATACAGCCAGGCGCGTGCAGGTTCACTTCCTGGCTGTGCAAAGTTGCCGGTCTTCGCTGGGGATTCCGGAGCGTCGGATTGGCTCTGGTGCTCCTGCGGGTTACGGAGGCAAAACTGGCAGAGACTTTCTCCATATCATGCTACAGCGGACCCTACCGGCCAGGCGCCCAGCGAGCTCAGGTGGACATATGCAGGACTGGCCTTGGTCCTTCAGAGACTCGTCGCTCGCTGCCATCCACTCTTGAGTAGAAGAGGAAGCTGGTTTCGTCATGGGATCAGATGACACACACTGAACCTTCAGTTCTTCTGAGCTATGTGGGGAATTAGTGTGGTGAGGGGAAAAAATTATTGGACATGCTAAATTGTGGAGAAATTTGGTGGTAAAATAATTGTGCACACTAAATAAAACAAAATCAATGTGCAACCAAAGCTTAATCTTGAAATATGTTAAATCCACTGGTATATAAGAAGGGGGAAAAGAAATGTCTTGAGAGACATTTATTTAGACAAGTCACATCTCATATCTCCAATAATCTCTCAAACACTGGTCTCAAAGGTCCAAAATGAACCAGGCAAGAACACTGATTCAGTGGCCAAGTAACACTGCGGCCATTGTTGGGTAGAAAGAACTCAAGAAGAATAGCTTCTCTCAGTGCAGAAGTAGAAGGATTCTGTCCAGCAGCCAACTACTTGGAAGACTAATTAAATACTTTTACTGTTCTGCAACCTGATTCAGTTTCCTTTCACAAAACCGGCACTGATAGACCAGCCTTATGATTACATTTTAATCGACTCTCAGTTTCAGTTTAAAAAAAAAAAGGTTCCTGTCAGTTGGATTTTTGATTAAAAAAAAAAAAAAAAAAACTGATTTAATGTGTCTTCTCAGAAATATAAACTGCGAGCAAATCCCAGATGGTCCCTAATAAAATTCCCTAATTCAAAATCAGACACCGCCACAAAAACTGTCTCTTAAACTACACCTTACACAGCATCTCAACAGACAAGCCCTTTGTCTCCTAACAACATACACAATATTCACATGCTATAGTTAATCAACCACTGCTAAAATGTAACTACATGCTGCAAATTGCAATAACTATACTCCCTAAAAAAGTTTGTTGCAGATTTAAAGAAACAGGTATTTTTCCATGCTACAAATCCCGTGAATCACTTGCAGTTCTCATGTTTTCGTTTATTTTATTTATTTATTTATTTTGATGTGGGTATTTACAGTACTCTTGATGACATTTATTTAATTGATCTATAAAGTGGCAGATCTAAAAACTACTATCCGACAATGTATGAAGCAAGAGAAACCTGTCTACAGCTACGTGGAAGCCAAAAACAGCTAAAAACAATTTGAAATACAGCGCGGTACTCTCCGCAGTAAAATGAAGTCAACGTGGTCTGTAGTTTTGTTAACCTGCCCTGCATCTTCTGCAAATAAATAAATATCCCTCTTCTCATCTGATATTTCATTTTTTGTGTGTATTTGTGTGTACTTATAGTAGTTGTAAATACACTAATTAATCAGTTTATTTTTACTTACCATGCAGCTGTGTGCATGTTTATGACTGAGAAGTAATGAATGTGTTTCTTGTCAACAACACATTTCCCAAGGATGAAAGTTGACAATGCACAGTAAGAATTAAAATTTAAAACAATTATCGAGTATAGTACTTAATTATATGTTATGTATTGTTTTGTTTGTCTAGTTTACCTATCGTATGAAATTCGTTTTGCTGGTTACACAGAACCAGCATTGGCCCTGCCTCCCATTAAAAAAGTATGAAATGTATTAGTGACAGAAATATAACGAATCTTCGTGGTAAATCTCCCTCCTGACCTGTGAGGGCGCTAAGCAGCAAAAGTAGAGTCCTTTGGACGGGCTGGTCTGACAGTGCTTTCCCAGGGTCGGGAAGTCGTCAGTCTGGAAGGCGGCGAGAGCTTATTGTTTGGTCGCCAGACTAGGAGTTATAAATAACAGACCGTTTTTACAAACGGATTACAGTTTCCTGTCTGTGTTTGTTCTTGCACTGCATCACCTCTGCACCTGTTTTCAATCAGCAGCTACTTTGCCACACATGGTGTCAGGGTGGGATATGGATTGCAATGCACTAGTGGAGCTGTTGGTGGCACTGGATAGCAGACGGGACACAGAGGAGAGAGGAAGAGAAGGAGAGAGGAGCGCATCACTGCGCTCATTGAACAGGTAGGGCTGGCATTTCCCACAGCGCCAGTCCCTACCGCACCAAAAGCAATGGCGGTACCGAAGGCTCGGGCGATGAAGATGTCAGCATAGGATGACCCAGAGGTGTACCTGATAGCATTTGAGCTGCTGTCTACCACTGCGGCACAGCCACTGAGTTCTGGGCAAGCCAGCTGGGACCCTGCCTGATCGGGGAGGCTCAGGCAGCCTACCAGGCTATGAGCGATCTCAACGTCGCCAGCTACGACATGGTCAAGCTGGCCATTCTCCGCGGCCTCAATATAACTGCAGAGACCTACCGGGTATAGTTCAGGGAGTACCGAAGATCCCCGGAGACACGCCCCAGGGTGGTTGCGGAGTGGTTGTGTGAACACATGGTACACTGGCTGACCCTCAAGAAGAAAACCAACCTGCAAAGAAAACCAACCTGCAAATGGGGGAAGCAGTGGTTGAGGAGTATTTCTGCCATGTGTTCAGCGCAGATACCCCAATCGGCCTCCTTGCCTCCTTGCCCCCAGTTGGGTTAGAGGTGAAAACCCAAGCATTAGTGGAAACTGGATGTGTGAAAACCTTAATTAGAACAGCTCTTTTGGGAGGTGTGTCGTGGTGGCCATGAGGTCAGGTGGCCATCTCCTGTATCCATGGAGACACGGTGTAATACCCCACCCTAAAACTATATTTATTGGTAGCACCTGGTAGCAGGGGTGGTGGAAAGGTTGCCACATCCAGTTATTCTGGGCAGAGACTGGCCAAAGTTCAAAGAATGAATGCAGTCAAATGGAGTCGGAACGCAGTCTAACCAAGAGGGCGAGGTTACTGGGCCATCCAGTGCAGATACTACTCACATGCGGACATAGTGTGGGGGCCAACATAATGACCCCGTCACTAGTGCACACTTGGGGGTAGGTCCAGTCTATTAAAGGTAAGGATGTTGATGGCGCTGGGGTGCTAGTATATCCACGCTTCAGTATAAATGGTAATTACTGTATAGGGTAAATCTAGCCATGGGCACTGGACAGCCTGTAACACAATTATTGTTTCCCCCATGTTGTCAGACTAAGGTCATGAGGCTGGCACGTGATATCCCTTTTGCGGAGCACCTCGGAGCTGACAAGACAAGGGAATGGATATTGGCTCGATTCTATTGGGTAGGTCTTCATACTGATGTGTCGAGATATGTAGCCACATGCCCAGACTGTCAGCAAGTAGAGCCGGGTCAAGTGAGCCTCACCCCTTTGGTTCCGCTGCCGATTATTTCTACTCCTTTTGAATGCATTGCAATGGACATAGTGGGCCCCTTGCTATCTTCTGACTCTGGGTATACGCATACATTAGTAGTGGTAGATTATGCAACATGATACCCGGAAGCAGTTCCATTGAGATCCACTAGTGCCACAATAGCCACTGAGTTAGTACAGATTATGGCTAGAGCAGGGATCCCCAAGGAGATCTTGATCGATCATGAAACCCGGCAGGGAAGCCTGGCTAATGGCTAACTTGAGAAAATGTGCTTTTGCCAAAACAGAGACTCAATATTTGGGATTTTTGGTGGGGAATGGAAGGGTGAGACCCGTTATCACCAAAATCCAGGCTTTGGTTGACGCAGCGATCCCCAAAACCAAGACTCAGGTGAGGTCACTATTGGGATTAGCCAGTTATTACCACTGCTTTATCCATGAGTACGCCACAGTGGTTAACCCTTTAGCTGACCTCACCAAAAAGAGTGCTACAAATGTAATCAAATGGTCAGCTGAGTGTCAGGGGGAGTTTGATTCTATTAAGCGGAAACTGCCAGGCCCCCACCCTTATCACACCTGATTTCACCAAGACTCTGTAGTCGAAAAGGAGTGCTGGGCCATTAAATGGGCTTCTCACTCTTTACTTTACTACCTGCTGGGGCATTCATTTGATTTCGTCACAGACCACGCCCCACTCAAGTGATTAAGCACAATGAAGGATAGCAATGCCCGGATAACTCGGTGGTATCTGGCATTGCAGCCCTTCATGTACCACATGAAGTGTGGGATCCCTTTTCTCAACCAGAAGTCAAATAGCATGAACTGTGACAAAACGGCATCTCTGCGGGTTATAGTTCTTTTGCAGGAAGGCATTTAAATATTTCAGGCTATATAAAAATGTCATCATTATTTTTATTAAAAAGCATATAGTCATACATTATTTATGATGTCTTGTTAATCTGGTAATGATTACCAATATTGTGAGGAGTCATAAGATGTTCAAAGTTAATAGGTGAATAGGTCCTATGTTCTTGAAGCAACACGAAACGCATGCCAAATAAACACCCATATTTTCAGATGTTACATTGTACTTACAGACAATTAGTAACATAATGCTGATGCTCTTTCCCAGGTACAATGTGACTATGCAACTACAGTAGGTGGGATAACTGGGGCATTTATAAGAGCTCCAGTTCCCAGGCTATACAGTAGGATTTGTTCCATGAACCTGTTCACTTTGTCAACGTAGTATTATTTGTCTGCAATATTCAATTCTATGGTAACAAAGGTGAATTGAGTTCCACCCCTTATTCAAACCTTAGTTTTTTTGTGATCTCTTATACTTCCTGATGACTCAATTTCTCAACTTCTGAAGTACTTTGAAGTTCAAGTATTCATGCATGTAACTCAATAAAATAGTTGTGTATGTACTAATAGTAAATGCAGCATATAAAATCCAAAAACAAATACTTCAATCTTTCTCAATGATGGGGTTTCCATGGAAAAAATTAAAAACAAAACAAAAAAAATTGGCAGTACCTTTCAGGTAATTTGGATTTCAATGTAGTTTTCTTTTTGGGAGAAAAATTCTCCTTCCAAATGCAAATGGCCTAATTACTATTAAATTGCGCTGTTTTTAAATGCGAAAATGTGATTTACCCACCCTTGTTAGCAGTACCATGTTTTGGCCGCACACTTCCTATAGTGTTAGGAAATCGTGGAAACCCTGCCAGTGTCTTCAAGTATATACCACTTATTACAGCATGTTTCAAGGGAAATGGCAATGAAGCAATCAACAGAGGTTGCTTTCTAGACGCAAAATAAATCCATTGGACGGAAAAAATATCTTGTCTTGCATTCACAGGACGCACAGAATGGGAAAGGGACGCAGACATGCCCAAAATGACAATAAAAAACATGCTTGTTTAAAAAAAAAACTGCAATATAACAGCATTGATTAAGTTACACTCCAGTCCTGTAGGTGGCAGCAATAAGCCTCATATTTGGTTTACACGGTAATATTAAGGATATTTACTTTTAGGCCCTGTCCATACTAGATATCCGATTTCAAGAACTGTACCCAAAAACGTTTGAATTAATCCAGCTCAAAGCGTCCACATTGAAGTATGTTTAGTCGGGTGTAATGCGTACACATGCTATTACTATTAAAATAGTTTAGTTACAGATCCTAGAAGCGCAATGAACAGTGGAAATGAATACGATAGTATCCCACCAAGCACTGTATTTTATTTTAAAAAAAATGTGTTATGCCCCATATTAACAGAGGTCCATATTGCTAAGAAATAAAACCAGTATTTTGGAAAAAGTAAACACACACACACACACACACACACACACAAACACACACACTAGCTGATTCTGTTTCATAATGAATCAGAAAAAAGCTGTTAATTACAGAACAATCTTTGCTTTTACCCTCATATCTTGCCTGAGCCTAACTGGTCCTTTTTATTTTATTTCAAACAGAGCTGACAAATTAAGTGAATTTTGTATCCCTGAGCCTACTTTTAACTTGCATTTAATTTTTGCAGTCGCCTGATTTAAGGTTGTGCTTTTGTTATTTTTCCCACTAGGAATGTCCTGACAATTTTTTTTTTATGCATAAAAATGAAGAGTGTACACTGACAGCAAGTCAGTTGTCAATCCGTTTTTTTGCTGAGCAGTCAGCATCTTCAGGGGATTCTCATGAAGATCACCCATCTGCATGTCAGCCATCTACTTCTGACTGTATGAGTACCACAGAGACTGAAGCAGCTGCAAGCAGCAGTAATACAGAAAAACACAAAAGAAAAATCCGTTCTTATAATTCTGAATGGGAGATGAAGTATCCGTGGCTTGTTTATCGAGACGGCAAGATGTACTGTAGTGTGTGTGAAAGCTGCTGGGCAAAAAAATAAAAAAGCACATATATGCAGATGTACAGATTTCCAAGAGTCTTTGCTTAAAAAACACAAACACAGAGGTGTTTTTGCTGTTATTGGAATACCAAAAAATATGAAAACAGAATCCCGCCTCGTTGTCATGGGAATGGTCTACTGTTCGTATATAAACAAAACAAAACAAAAAAACTTTTATAATAATGTATTATCACTCTAGCAGCTATAAATTCCCCAAACCATAGGGCTTATTTAGCAGTTAATACCCTATGCGACTGGTCAGCTGCAGGAATAGCAAACCCAGAGTCAGGAACTGCAGTTTAGCGCTTCAGTGCACTTTTATTATTTACAAAACAAAACAAAACAAACAAAAAAGGTTAAAACCAAATAAATCCATAACACAACAAAACAAAACTTTATCCATTTTTTTTTTTTTTTTTTTTTTTTATAAACGTAGTCGTTGCCAATTATTATTTTTTTTGATTTTCTCCCAATTTGAAATGGCCAATTATTATTTATTTATGCTCAGCTCACCGCTACCACCCCTGTGCTGACTCGGGAGCGGTGAAGAGGAACACACGCTGTCCTCCGAAACGTGTGCCGTCAGCCGACCGCTTCTTTACACACTGCGGATTCACCATGCAGCTGCCCAGGAGCTACAGCATAGGAGGACAACTCAGCTCACGGGCAGCTAACAGGTAAGCCCGCAGGTGCCCGGTCAGACTACAGGGGTCGCTGGTGCGCGGTGAGCCGAGGATATCCTGGCCGACCTAGGCCCCTCCCCCCCCGGTGACGCTCAGCCAATTGAGCACCGCCTCCTGTGAACTCCCATCCATGGTCGGCTGTGGAATAGCCTTGACTCGAATCGGCGACGTCCAGGCTATAGGGAGCATCCTGCAGTCACGCAGAGCACCTTTACTGGATGTGCAACTTGGAAGCCCTCTGTTACATTCTTCAGACTGGGCAATGCCTTCTCTCCACGCTCATACACATACTCCAAACCACCATTTATTGTGTTTCTTTCATAGGGTGTGACCAGGGGTTAATTGATCATCAATGAAAATCCCAACTGGTCATGTTCCAGACATTTCCCAATAAAATAATCAACATCCCACTCTTTCATAATTACACAATTAAACATTCCAATAATCCAATTTCCAGTTACTAGGTGGCTGTTAAAGGCATCCATCTTGGCCCCAGGCTGTTCTTCTGTGCCTGAGCCAGCCACAAAACACATACACACACGTGCACAGTTGCAGAGCCTCTGCCTTGTCTGTCACCTTTCACCTTAAATAACTGTGTCTGAAGATACTGTATATTCAAGATGAGAACACTATGTAATATTACTTAACAACTCTTCCACAACACCAACCTTTGCCCCTTGCAGAACACTATGGCAGCTGTTTCACTGTGAGGGTATGTCATTTGCATATAGACCACAAACAACATTGGGCTGGTTTTAAGCAAGTGAATCCCATGACCAAAGCCATTAAAGAAAACCCAGGTTAAACAAAGCAATTAGTAATTTCTACCGTGTCACGTCAGCTCAATTCAAAAGATGAACCCGGCAAGCCTGAGAGCAACTTGTTTTCTTTAGTCTAGCTTGATTGCATTTGCTTATTTTGTTTTGCAAATTACATTTATAACCTTTTGCTGCTTCTGGTGGTACTGATCACATTTTGCCTGTTTTAACTGTTATGTGCAAATACCACTAACTGTTAGGCACTGTGGCGTTAACTAAATACTTTAAAGATAACAAATATTCCCTAAAATGAATTCTCTTCACTTCATTGGCTTACATTTTTGGTGAATGTGCATTTCAATTTGATTGTTTTAGCAATGACTTCTGGGTGTTTCAGTTTTTAGATTATTTAGATGATGTTTCTTGAAAGAGAAAAAACATACTCTCAAGAAGCTTCCAAAATATACAGATATACGTTTAAATAAGTTTCGCAGACCTCAGTTAGCACTTCTTGACCTACCTACCGAACATTACCTAAAACAACATTAGACAGTCCAATGCTAGCGCTAATCTGTGTCTGCAAAACCAGCCATAATTGTTCATATAGTCTAACAACTGAAAATGTATTATAAAATGTGTGATTGTCGGATATTAGTGCAACACGAAGGGTAGATTTTGTACCCATCATACCTGGTCAGAATAAGGTGACTGATAAAAGTCATTCAGTCAACAGCATAAAGAAAAACAAACCAACAATGCTGAGACTTGACACAGTGTAACAGTTCAAGTTTTTTTTTTTTTTTTTTTTTTTTTTCTTTTTTAAGAAAGCAATAATAAAATGTAGGTAGGGGGCACAGTACTGAAGAGGCAGGTAGGTAGCTAAGATAAACAACATGCCAGCTCAGTGTTTTGTCAACAGGATTGATTAAGTAACATACATCATCACTATGGTAACACTGTAAGGGGAATGCTAGCAACCTCTGGTAGAATGGTGTGTAAACAGTTAAATTAACATGTGGAAAAATGAATGGAATGTAAGGACTAAGTATACATGAATTAAATAACGTAAGCAGGATTCTGATATGTGAATTACAAAATCGACTGTCAATAAACAGTTCCTTTTTATTACACAATACCAGCAATCCAGGTCCAGAAATTTGAAGTCACTATATGACAAGAGGTTAAATAAATGTCTCTACAAAATGGTTCATTTTTACTGGATGGTGATCCTGCTTACTACTAGATGGATATGTAAAACAAGGAGATCAACTGACTTGCCCAGAGTCACACAGCAAGAATGTCAACATTTGGGTTCTAAATTCCAACAGTGGTAAAGCCTGTACACACATGCCTATGAGCTAAATGTTTATTGTGTTCTTTAACAAATCACTGGTTTGTTGGCCCTGCAAATTATAAGAGCAAAGTCAAACTGATGTGAGCCTGCACTAAAATCTCTAGATCAGTTCTCTCTCTCTCTCTCTTTACTTATATATCATTATTTACATAAGTGCGATGGAGAGCAACAACCATATGTATTTCAAAACCTGTGAAGTTTAAAACCGTTTTCTTATTTATCAAAACTGGCTATTTTATACTACTTCAACCTGACACCTTTGAAATTAGTTGTTTCATTGAGCAGGCACTAATTACATGAAAATTAAAGTTTAAATATACACTTTTGCACACACAAACACACACATTAAAGTACTGGACTTTATGCCAGGTAGAATCAACTGTAATGTAACAGTTACATTTATTAGAATAGTGCTGCTGGCTATTGTAGAAAATGTGTTTAAAGGGGACCCCAAGCCATCTGCTTTTGTGCCTTTTTTTCTACCTCCCCATTTTTATTGGTCACTGGTTGCCTTTTTATTTCCACAAAATGTGAATGTTAACCGATAAATAAACCAGTTTTAAGCTATATGCGCCTGTTATTTCAGCAGCACCTAACCAAAAGTCAACAGCTGCAATTGGAATCGATCCAACACGTTACCCGGTACACTGCTGTACGAAGATAATCACCATTTTACCAGTGTCTGTTTGAGGAAAGTGTTTACAATTCTTGATTTCTTAAGTTTTACAGAAAGTTAAACGTCTTAAACATCTTCAACGTAAACAAATTTGGAAACTGAACACATGCAGTGTATACTACGACTACGACTACGACTACTGAAAACTGAGCTCCAGTACTTTCACATAATAAAAATGTGTAAAAACCCCAAATCTTGAATACATCTATTTTTCATGTTTGATCCTGGGGGTTAGATATGTTCTGGTAATCTGACTTAACCACATAATCCTATACCCTATACAACATTTCAAAAACCTCCACTTTCACAAAAATTAAAAGGAACGACAACTAAAAAAAAAAAAAAAAAAAAAAACCTACTACGACTAATAATAATAATAATAATAATAATATAAATAATAATAATAATAATAATAATATAAAGTACATTAATCAACGGCGATATCTTTCGTTCGGTTTTACATTAGGCAGTATTGCTAGTTTTGTGATAGTGTCGTCAAAAACATGCAGTTAACAACGGTGCAAAGTGAGTAGCCTACTGACAATATTGTATTACTTTTGAGACAGTGTACAGAAGAAAAGAAATGCTTTCCAATACTGTGTGTGTGCCAATGACTTGCCATTCATTCATACACAGACGTCACGTTTCATTACACAATACAGTGCAGAATGTTTACACACAGTAAACATTAAAACATCTAACGTAATAAATAAACAAATAAATAAATAAGATGTCGGCTGTACTGTTGAATTTGCTACACAAATATTTCGGCTTTTGCGTTGAAGTTACCCGAAAAAAATTCAAACTTCCCAATAGACTTCCCAGTATAATTCTATTGCAAAGATAACGACATATTTCAGTTTGTTATTTCATTTACCTTATGAAGTCCACCCTGTTGCTGTTCTTTTTCTTTATGCCATTAACATTTTCCAAGGAATGCGTTCTCCTTTCAATTCGCAGTGACTGTTGCCATGTTTTCGTGGGCAGCTCTTCGGTAGGACAAGGAGCCAATGGAGAGGGAGAAACTACCCCAGTACCACTGCCAAGCATGGCCGTCAGGTGCACAGCTACCTCCAGGGAAAAACAGGCACTCCAAACACAGCCATCGGTGAATAGGAGTGGCTTTTTTTGCATCTGGCAATGACAGCGGGTGTTATTGAAAAGCTATAGGAATGCATTCACTTTTATGTTTTTATTTTCCTGATCAGTCAGGGCATAATTACTGGTCAAGGTAGACGGATGCATTTTTGTTTTGTAGCCTACTTTTTAATGTGCTCTCCAAAAACAAAACAAAATAAATAAATAAATAAAAAATACAAGTAGCCAGCAAAAAATAATAGGGATTATATTGTGTATAGTGTAAATCAAGTGTTTGGATTTGGACATTAATCTAATGCAAAAGACTATTTAAACATTTTATTATTCATGTACTTTTTACTTTTTTTATTTTTTATTTTTTTAAACTTTTTTTGTAAAGGATAGATTACAAATACAATACTTCATAAAACAATTTTTTTTAGAATTAAACGTAACAGATGTTCGTGAGAGTTATGTTTAATTCTAAAAAAAAAAAAAAAAAACAAAAAAAAAAACAAAACATGTTTTATAGTGCTAGTTTTATTATAGCAGTGACATTGCTTTTCTATTTGTAAAAAATGAACAAGATTGACAGGATTATTGGTCCTATGCTTTCAATGAGCCATTCAAAGAATGTTTTTGAGAACTAATTATGAGCAATTGATAGAACTGAACATGTTTACAAACTTTTACATACTAATTACAATTCTTACTGAATCCAGAAAGGGTAAACATTTTCCCTTCACTCACAAGTCAATTTTCTTCTCTTTGTTGCAACTTTATTTTGCCTCGGTTTGAGTTCACTTTTTAATAAAGCAAGGCGTGCCATTTTATTACATCCAAACAGCATACTTGTTCCTACTCGTCGAGAAAGCAGTGTCCCGATCACTGATGGTAAGCTTTTGCATTTTAGTTATATTTTTTTCTATCTTTTGCAGTCTGTGTTAACACTCGCGCACACCCTCTTCACTACACTTAATCTTCGACTGTTCACCTCCTTTGTATCGTAATTATTAATTTATTAAAGGAAGAGTGCTCCATTACGATGCATCTTTAATATAGCAAATGCAACCAAACTAGTATAATAATACAGAATGCATGAATATTTGAGCTATTTTAACTATTGTAAGGATATTAACTTCTAGTTTTTAACATGAAACATTTTAATACTTAGAATTTTTCCGCAGAGTGCCCCGCGCTTGACTCAGCAGGTCAGGATGGGCCAGCAACTCCCACAGCTGACCGCATAGGAGCTGTACTGAGAACCAGGTCCTCCTTGTCCACTTCAGGGCTACTAAGAGCACCCGAGCGCGGTCTTCGTCTGATATTCTCCAAGCACAGTGTTAGCAGTGGCAACACTGGAAAAACATAGAGCAAAGTCTTGGGCCATCTGTGGGCCACTGTGTCTATGCTAAGGGTGAACACTCCCTATTAGGGAATACCAGAGGGGACAATGGGTGAACTCCTCGGTTGCAAAAAGGTGTATCTCCACACACCCAAACTTCTCCCAGATGAGGTTCCAACCTCCACGGGAAGTGCCATACCGAACTATGGGGGCCATCTCCTCACCCCTGACAGGTGAACTGCTCTTACTGAAAACATGTGTTCATGAACCCATAGCAAAAGCTTCAGGGCAACACGATTGAGACCGGGGTACTGGAGACTGCCATGGTGGTTAATATAAGCCACCACTGTGGTGTTGTAAGCGGATCAACACGCGTTTCCCTTGTACCTCCCTGGAATATTGCTGCAGGGCCAGATGACCTGCTTGCAGCTCCAAAGCATTTAGTGGAGACCCTCCCATGGGGGTTTCCACACGACTGCACCCCCTGGCCATTCCAGACAGCGCCACAGTCTAGGTTGGAAGCATCTATGGTCACCACCTCTCTCCTCGTGACACTGCACAGAACTGTGCCCAAGCACAGACGAGCTAGTTGTTTCCACCACAAGAGAGCTTTCAAACAGTGACATAGGACACTGTGAGTAAGTGGTGCTAGTCCAAGGCAGGGTGAAGGATCCTGTGATTGAACCAGGCTTGGAGAGGGAGCATGTGTAGGAGCCCTAAAGGAGAACTGAAAATGCTGCTGCCATGAGTCCCAGAATCTCTGGAAAGTCATTACCATCACCGCTGCCTCTAGGTCCTGTCGTCCAACAGAGTGGCAATCATGTTTATGGAATCAAGGCTAACAGAGATAGATAGCCTTCTGAGAGGTCAGCCTGCTTTTAGAACGGTTCACTGTGAAGCCTAGCCATTGGAGATGGCTGGTGACCAGTCCTGTGTGCAACACTGCCTGTGTTGGTGACATGGCATATATCAGCATAATTAAGACTCAGAGAAGCCAGTATAGCATCCTTGCACTTTTGATAAAGTGCGATGAGCTAGAGAAAGGCCAAAAAGTGAACCAAAAGTATTTCCTGTGGCCGGGTTTTACAGTGAACCAGTCACCTGACCTAACTGACTGCAATAGTTGTTGCATTCTCAGCATCTTGAACCTTCATACTCTCAAGTACAGGTTGAGATATCTGAGGTCAAGAATTGGTCTGAGACTGCCATCCTGTTTTGATACAAGGAATACCTGGAGTAAAACCCTCCTTTTTCATTGAGAGGGTGAACAATTGCAATGGCCTGTTTTTACAGTAGGGCAGATACCTGCTGAGACAATAAAAGTGTCTTGAGGTTTTGATGACCGTTGTTATGAAAGGGATCAGGGCCAAAACAAAACTGCAGAGTAACTGGCTTTGATGGTGGTGAACACCCAGCTGCTGGCTGGCTCACAGGGACTTGCACCTGCGGCTGCTGATTGGGAGCAGGGTGTCGGTAATTGCGGCAGCCTCCGTGCTGCGCACCCTGAAAGCAGTTCTGCACATTAGCTCTAGCAGGGGCTGTATGAGTCTGTTTTGCCATTGCTTTGCCGGCTTATAGGCTGGGGCTTCTGCTTGGGGAGGAGGCGTTGCCAACTCCCTGGAAGTTTCCTGTGCTCTGTGAGAGTGCTTTAGCATCTCATCCACTGGCGTCCAAATGTATAACCCAATGTTATTTGTGCATTAATCAATGACATCTTGTATTTGTCAGGCACGCGAGTCTGAGAAAGCCAGAGATGCCTTCATGCCACCACCAGCGTGGCCATGCTCCTGCCCAATGCCTGCCTATTGTACTTAGACAACTGGAGCAGGTGGTTATTGACTAAGATCAACTAGTCCAACCAGTGGGACGAGGGTCTGCGTTCACTTGACAGAGCCTTCAACAGCTTGGACTGGTATGCTACCAGTATGCTACCGTAGCTACCCACGCGCATTCAAAATGCTGAGGCCGCATAGGCCTTCTTAAGCATCACTTCTATGACGCAACATTAACTCAACTTATCGACATAGTTATGACTTAGTCAGAGCTCGCTTCTTCCTCAGACAAAGGCTGAAAGAGAAAATGACGCTGAGCCTAATGCTTCACTCGTATTCAGAGAAAAAAGGCACTTTACAGAGCTTTTAAAAGGGGCCAAGAACAAAGTACACAGAAAGAGTACTTGGAACTGCAAATGCAAGTCAAAAAGGAAGTTAGAAAGGCCAAGAGAGAGATAGAAATGAACATTGCCAAAGGGGCTAAAACCAATTCCAAAGTTTTTTTTATTATAACAGCAAAAGAACATTCAAAAAGGAAGTAAAATGTCTAAGAGATACAAATGGCAAAATCATAGACGAAGAGAAAAAAATAGCAAGTTTTTACAAAGGAGGATACGATCAACATGACCCATATATCGACCTTTTCCTATCCAGTTTTAAATAACTTTAGCATAACAAAGGCAGAAGTGTTAAAGGGAATATAAGAATTGAATCTATTCAGTATTGACCAAAGATTAAATGATGATCTGATACAAGCATTAAAAATTCTAAAAGGTATTGACAATGTCGATCCAAGGGACTTTTTCGACCTGAAAAAAGAAACAAGGACTAGGGGTCACAAATGGAGATTAGATAAAGGGGCATTCAGAACAGAGAATAAGAGGCACTTTTTTACAAAGAGAATTGTGGGAGTTACTCCCCAGTAATGTTGTTGAAGCTGACACCTTGGGATCCTTCAAGAAGCTGTTGATGAGATTCTGTAATCAATAAACTACTAACAACCAAACGAGCAAGATGGGCTGAATGATCTCCTCTCATTTGTAAACTTTCTTATGTTCTTATTTATCTCCTGCGGCAGAGACGACGTCTGACGCATACATGGCTCTTAAAGGAGCAGATCAGGTAATTTGGGCTATAAGAGATATATAACATTAGGTAATGGTTACATTTCGTACTTAAAGGGAAATTAAGGTTCAGTTACCGTCCTCCAATCCCAAGACCAAGCCAGCTTTCTCTTTTACAGCAAGGAACTCAAGAGTGGATGTCAGCTAGCTACTGGCCTCTGTTGGACAAAGGTCAGCCTTGCAGGTGTCTGCCTGAGCTCACTAGGCGTCTAGCTGGTAGAGTCTGCTGCTGTAGCGCGATGAGAACAGTCCTTGACGATTCTGCCTCCTTAACCCATGGGAACACCAGAGCCAATACAACGCTGCCTCTGGAATCCCGACTGTATGACTCACCCTGCACATCACACCAAACCCCTTATAATAGGTTCTGGTACTTTCATGGAGGTTGTGGGCCATTTAAATTGGATCAGATTGTGACATTAGCTCCTTGCAACATGTGGGAAAGATTAATAAAGAAAGGTTCATATGATTAATTTTGTTTACTTACAGTAAGTAAATGTTTATATGACTTTAGTGGAGTCAGATAACTTGCTGCTGTAGCTGTGTACAGTAGATTTATAAGCAAGCACTCTTGCTGTCAAAGAGTACTGCTAATGCATGACAGTATTTTTACATTTTTTATTTAACTGTTTTACTAAGTTTGTCTCATTTCCAAGTCTGATTTAAAATGTCAGTGGGCTAATAAACGTATAAGTATATGGTACATTTGGATTTCTTCAGGGGCCTTATTTATGAGAATCAAATTATGTGTAAAGATCTTACTCAGATAGGTGCCTTTGTTAATGTACACAGCTTTTCTGTACAATTTGAGCCTTCGATGAGTTATAGAGTGTAACATTCATAAACAATAAAGATTGAATAACAAGCTAAATAGATATATTTTATATAACAAAATAATTGCATTTATCGCATGTATGTAAAAAATTGACATTACTGAAAAGAATTCAACAAAAAAACTTGCATAAATTGTGTTAATGAATACAAATTAATAGTAATGTAAAAAAACACACACACATAATAAAACAACTCATTGTTCATAACAAATATTATAACATAGCACCAATAAAATGTCCCAATTAGAAAGTGAGTGACAACTATACATATAATTCCAGCTGTGAGAGTTTGCATTCACAATGTCAACTAGTGTCAAAATCTGAAATTCTTCACAGTTCATTAGCAATGGAGTTTTATGTCAGCTGTATTAATAGTTAATAATTAATAGTTAACTTATTAAGTCTTACTCCTGTTTCTTTAAAATGTCAGGTTGTATGCAGCCAATCATGAATTCTGAATAGAGGTAAAAGGCCATCACTCATAAAATATTTCTAAAACATGCCATTACACTGGATTAAACTGTAAATAAAATGTAAAACTGTTGATTGAAATAGTCCTAAATGCTGCGAAAAACACTGTACAGTAAAACAATGCTGTTAAAATGTGACTGAAATGAGAGGATTCGGTGAAACTGTGATCACTAGATAGGAGGTATTTGATACTACTGGTAAGGCTGCACTCTGTCTGTGCTGATGGGTAATTATTTAAGCAATAGAACCGGAATAAGAGGGCTTTGCTATCTGGTATGGCTCGCCTCCTGCCATTAAATGTCCCGAACTGAAGGCGAGGGCATTTAACATAACGAGAAGGGCCTTATAAAGCCCTCTTATGAGGGTTCTATTACTATTTGAAAAGGGATATGTTAAAATATATATATTTAAAAGTATTTTTTGTTTTGTTGTTTATGAATACAAACATTGACCTCATATTCCATACGTAATGTGATTAGCTCAGAATTCCGTCTGTGGTCTGGTAGGCTTCACTCAGGCTTCGCTGTGTTGCATTGTGGGTATTTACAATAACCTAAATAATACCTCAATACAAAAACAAACAAACAAACAAACAAATCTTCTACTTACACAAAGCTGTTCTTCAGTTCAGGCACCTCATACAGAAAAGCGAACACGGTTTGTAAAACATATATTTAAGTTACCATTAGGTCCTAAAATGAATTCGTGAAATAGTAATTAAAAATATCGAGTAGTCTATGTGTTAATTCTGTTTGTGCTATTTGTTCAGTAGCTTGTTCACAGTGTGTTCATAAAGTTTATTCAAAGCCTCCTTCCTGGCTTTATTAAGAAGAGAGCACTGTCCTATGTGTTAGTTGCTATTGTGGTTATTGTACTGTTGCTGACAGCAAATACTATTCTTGTTTGATTTTATTTTTTTCACTTTGCTGTACTAAATTTGAATAGACTGAACATACAGGACAGCTAGGAAGCAGTCTACATTGACAGACAGCATTCAGAGGGTGTGTACAAGAATGGAGATTTTCTTTCATCAAGCAGAAAAAAGGTAACATACACAAATTTTCTGGCGTATTGATTGGAACAGTGATGAAACAGTTTGGAAAATACCATTTGAGGTTCTTTACCAGAAATTAAAGCCCTTGTATTGACCACTCAGGTTAAAGGAAATCATTGATCCATCTCTTTCCAGATGAACCAAAGGGAACATACATCTAGAAATACAGTGGCTTGCAAAAGTATTGACTCCCCTTGGCATTTTTCCTATTTTGTTGCCTTACAACCTGGAATTAAAATGGATTTTTGGGGGGTTTGTATCATTTGATTTACACAACATGCCTACCACTTTGAAGATGCAAAATATTTTTTATTGTGAAACAAACAAGAAATAAGACAAAAAAACAGAAAACTTGAGCGTGCATAAGTATTCACCCCCCCAAACTCAATACTTTGTAGAGCCACCTTTTGCAGCAATTACAGCTGCAAGTCTCTTGGGGTATGTATCTATAAGCTTGGCACATCTAGCCACTGGGATTTTTGCCCATTCTTCAAGGCAAAACTGCTCCAGCTCCTTCAAGTTGGATGGGTTCCGCTGGTGTACAGCAATCTTTAAGTCATACCACAGATTCTCAATTGGATTGAGGTCTGGGCTTTGACTAGGCCATTCCAAGACATTTAAATGTTTCCCCTTAAACCACTCGAGTGTTGCTTTAGCAGTATGCTTAGGGTCATTGTTCTGCTGGAAGGTGAACCTCTGTCCCAGTCTCAAATCTCTGGAAGACTGAAACAGGTTTCCCTCAAGAATTTCCCTGTATTTAGCGCCATCCATCATTCCTTCAATTCTGACTAGTTTCCCAGTCCCTGCCGATGAAAAACATCCCCACAGCATGATGCTGCCACCACCATGCTTCACTGTGGGGATGGTGTTCTCAGGGTGATGAGAGGTGTTCGGTTTGCGCCAGACATAGCGTTTTCCTTGATGGCCAAAAAGCTCAATTTTAGTCTCATCTGACCAGAGTACTTTCTTCCATATGTTTGGGGAGTCTCCCACATGCCTTTTGGCGAACACCAAACGTGTTTGCTTATTTTTTTCTTTAAGCAATGGCTTTTTTCTGGCCACTCTTCCATAAAGCCCAGCTCTGTGGAGTGTATGGCTTAAAGTGGTCCTATGGACAGATACTCCAATCTCCGCTGTGGAGCTTTGCAGCTCCTTCAGGGTTATCTTTGGTCTCTTTGTTGCCTCTCTGATTAATGCCCTCCTTGCCTGGTCCATGAGTTTTGGTGGGCGGCCCTCTCTTGCCAGGTTTGTTGTGGTGCCATATTCTTTCCATTTTTTAATAATGGCTTTAATGGTGCTCTGTGGGATGTTCAAAGTTTTGAATATTTTTTTATAACCCAACCCTGATCTGTACTTCTCCACAACTTTGTCCCTGACCTGTTTGGAGAGCTCCTTGGTAGTGCCGCTTGCTTGGTGGTGCCCCTTGCTTAGTGGTGTTGCAGACTCTGGGGCCTTTCAGAACAGGTGTATATATACTGAGATCATGTAACACTTAGATTGCACATAGGTGGACTTTATTTAACTAAATATGTGACTTCTGAAGGTAATTGGTTGCACCAGATCTTATTTAGAGGCTTAATAGCAAAGGGGGTGAATACATATGCACGCACCACTTTTCCGTTATTTATTTTTTAGAATTTTTTTAAACAAGTTATTTTTTTCATTTCACTTCACCAATTTGGACTATTTTGTGTATGTCCATTACATGAAATCCAAATAAAAATCCATTTTAATTCCAGGTTGTAAGGCAACAAAATAGGAAAAATGCCAAGGGGGGGGTCAATACTTTCGCAAGCCACTGTAGCTGTTACAGCCAGACATTTTTTTTTTTGTTTCTCTGTTGAAATGTAAACATTTATCATTCTCCTATAAAAATGTGTTAGAATGGATGGGAACTCAAGTATGTAATGTATTTATGTATGTGTGCATCTACAGTATGCACAGTATGTTTGTATGCATGTATGTATGTGTAATTAATTTAAAAATCATCCTTAATAAATTACAGTAAAAGTAATACATTTATATTATGTCCTGCTCAATTATTATTTTACTGTTTGTAAACCCTAGGTTTTTTTTTTTATTTACCTGAAAAAATATTTTTGGCAAAAACAAGTTTTCTTCACAGTAAAGGTATAATATCTTCAGACAGAACATTTGATTTGTGGTAACAATTGTGCACAGAGTTAACAGTCACAATCGTGCTTCCTCTTTCATTAATGTAGTCTTAGAAGTCCCTGAAAGAAACATTCCTGAAAGAACACAAAATACTGTAAATACATATACATCAATACTTAAGGATAAATTAATGCATTTGTAAACTTTATGTAATGTGATCTAACAGGGCTAACTTCAATATAAATGGGATGGATGTGGAGCAATAAAAGGAGAGTGAGGGGCAATATTGTACTTTGAAGCCCAGCTCCAGTCTGGAGGCCATGTAATTATATACACAGTACCATCTAATTACATAATGTATATGACATGTAAGCCAGTATTGAACAGGCAGAGAAACATATAAAGCTTTCTTGAGAGAACCCGAGGATCCATCTACCAGTAAACAACTCAGCATGTTGCAGCCATTTATTTGGACTGAATTAGTATATCATTAATGCTGTCTTAATAACAATCAACTAAAAGTTTCTAAAATCAAACCAACAAAATGTAATTGTACTATAGAATACAACTTTTATTCTGTACAGTATATACTTTTTAACAACCAATGGTTTTAATAAATACAGATTAGCTATTCAACCAACTGGTTGCTACTCTAACTCGTTTAAAGGAATTAAACTTACAGCAGGAACTCTGGATGTATTTTGAAATAATTTAAAATGTTATGATTTCAAACTTCCATCATAGTATTGAATTAGAACAAAGATACAATGGGTTGCATTTACTCCAGTACAAGGTTACACCATAAAAAAATAAAATAAATAACCTTCAACTGTTACTTAACTAAACTAGAATTTTGAAGCTCATAAATACACTTGATACTTCTTTAACATTAGCAGTTTTATTTCCATTTTATAAAAAAAAAAACACTGAATACTTAGGGGTAGATGTACTAAGATGGGCCAATCGCAGCGCAAACATAACGCAGCACACTTTGTTGTATGTACTAAGAACAAATATGTTAATGAAGAGAGCCGCAATATACAAATTTAAATATTATTTGCGTCATCTTAGCGAGATCGCTAGCGAGAGTTGTGCTACATTTTTCAAAATAGCGGCAGTTGAGTGTGGTTTTCTGTCCGAAGGATATCACCTATACATGCAAGGGTGCAAGAATCAAAATAACATTGTTTTTGTTAAATGTAAACGTCACCTGTACAATGCATTCTGTTCCATCTTCATTTTACCTATTTTAATACTGTTATATATGTAAACAAAAGGCAGTTTAATCCCATCAGATTCTATAGTGAGGCCCCAACCTTCATCAATATAATAAAATTGCACATACATACATTTAAAATTCTCAATGTATTTTAAATATAAATCATTGCGTTGAAATAACACTAATGTGTTTTGGGTACGGTACACATTACATTATGTAAAAATATAAATATGTATACCCTTACGCTAGTGAAAATTAGGAACTTGGGTGTTTGTCTCAAAAACATTGAGCACAAATGGCAACACAAGAGAAAAAGTGGACTGGGAAATGCCAGCAACAATTGCAAATTGTTGCAATTGTAAGTGTCGCAATTGCCCACAGCTTTAGTACATCTCATTACAATATTTTTGATTCCTCATTTGCAATCTCATCTCCACCCTGTTTTTGGAAATTTCTGCAGGAACACCAGAATTACATAATCATTTAAGGCTAAAGCGCAAATAAGAACTACGGCTGCAAAGCATTCGTAAAAAATTATGCTAACAGAGTTGCGTTTGTTTAATACATTTTGCGATACACTTCCTTCTGGTTTGCAACGATTGCGACACTTTAGTACATCCACCCCTTAAGGTAAATACTTTGTGAACACAGGCCAATTTTCTGTATCAATCAAAAATTACCAAAAGGAATATAAGATATCAGTGTAAATGCTGAGCTTTTCCTCTCACCTGTCGAATGACCTGTCCAGTGAGCGTTCTCGGGATCGCAGGAAGGAACGTTCAGGCAAGTAGGCGGCTCTGGGGCTGAGGGACCTTCTCGGTGGAGAGGTCGAGCTTCGTGAGGCAGACAGGCCGTGGCGACGAAGCTCATTCACAGCACGTTCTCTGAAGGATAAAAAAGCAATTCAATCAATTCAAACACACTCCACATCCCCACATGACTCACACACCACACCATGAACAGACAAAGCACATTAAAAACATTAGATACAGGAACGGACGTACACTTGCCTTTCAAACCGCTCGGTTGATAATTGCCGATTAGTCAATTCCAATTCTGCTTCCAACTGTGCGGATTTGCTTCTGACCTGAGCAACCTCACGACTTTGATTTAATCTGTTAAATAAAAGAGTACGTTTTTTTTAAATATGCCGAACTCCAGCTCCATCAAAGATATAAATAAACAAACGACAAGCTGTCCAGTACATGGTTAGCAGCACAACATTTAGAAAACAAGCAGTTGCATTATTAGAACCAGATGTGTCATTATGCTGCACAGCAATGTAGGTCAAGTTAAACTAAACAGTCTCCCCTCTACCCTACTGATACTAGTACTTTTGCCCTGTTACAGCAGTCAGTGCTATAATGTACTTTGCAGTTGCACCCCACACAAAACAAAAGTAACTAAAAAATGTGTTTGAATCTACAACAATTAAAACAGATCCAAATTTTAAAATACTTTATATCTGCTAGCATTGAGTACCACATCTTGTCCAAAATTTTCTGTTAATAAACTTTGCAATGTCCTTTTCTTTAGAGTATAAAAAGAACCAATACCTCCAAACACATGCAAAAGGGAATTACATTACATCAGCTGAGACAGAAAAAAACAGAACGCTCCTCCCTTGATAGGGCAGACATTTCAGACAATGACAAGTCAAAGCCTTTATTAACCTTTTACAGTCCATTTATTCAGCGCTTGTCAGGCGTGTCAGGTCCAGTTTATTTTCACACTCGCTGTTTATTTTACACGTGATGTTTAAAATATTTTTTTCAAAGTAAAACAAGTTTAAAAAGCAGTGCATGGAAAAAGGACACTCAGTACTGTATCTCCAGCCAAGGCCCACCCCTTGTTCGCTGTATTTTTTACCTCTTTATAGATGTGCATACTGATAAATCCTCTCCTGACCACTCGTTTTACCACCAAACTCCTCAATAATGCAATCCAAGTCATTATTTTATTATTATAACATTTCAAAAAGCTCTGCAAATGTCTGTGATATTCTTTGAGCGCTGGATGCAGAAGCAGCTATCTCCTTTGTTTATGTTCGCGTTATCTCTATGGTGCATGGGGCTATCAGATACGCCCCCCCCTTTTTTTCGGCTTCATTCGGCTCTTATTGGTCTTACTCGGCCATTGAAAGGTTTTCTCGTCTTTTTCCGGAGAAAAAACGACTAGAGACCTGTGATTTACGTCTATTTGATGATGTCGGACAGGAAAGGGAAAATTGTAATGTCGGACCTGATCCGACATAGGACCGCAAAGGGTTAAAGCTATCTTGTTTGAGAACTTACATCTTGCTGTCGGCCAAAGTGAGTTTGTCTCGCAGCAGCTCGATCTCAGACAGTTTCTCTTGAGTGGTCATCTGGCTGTGATATTCCTTCTCTCTGTTGGTTACCAGCAGGCTCTCCAGGTTCTTCATGGAAATCCTCTCACTTGCCAGCTGCTTCTTCAGGAGCTCAATTTCTGAGCGTTTCGACTCCAGTTCATTCAGCACCTGCAAAGAGAAGATGATTAACCCGACTGCAAAACAACAAAATATCTGCGGGGAAATCAATTTTAAATTGTTCTGAAAAGATATGTGACCACTTCTCAATCATTGCTACCTCGGGGGTGGGAAATCTGTTCTTCACAATGGTCCACAGTCACTTTTGAGACTGATCTACTGTATGTGAAACATAAGTTCTTTGTGCTGTTTTGGATATGAAGGCACCTTACAACTGAGTGCCTATTATAATTAACAAATATGTGTGACTGAACCTGCAACAGAGAGATGCAGTTTTTATATATCAGAGTCATTAATGTAATTTGAGGGACAGCCAATTTACACAACAGTGTGCCCATTGTATATACAGTACCAGTTTACTCATTGGAACATGGATAAGATCAGTGTGCTCAGGTAATATAGATGTGCACAACAATTCTGCTTTAGAGACACATACTTGTTCCATCTCCAGGTTCTTGGAGCTAAGCTGTCTGTTTGCCATCTCCTTGCTGGTGTCCAGTTTGATACAAAGCTCCCTTGTGGACTCCAGATCTGAGAAGACAGATGCTTTCTGTGACTGCGTCTGTCTCAGCTCATCTTCTAGCCTCATTATGCTCTTGTTCAGCTGGGAAATCTGATTTTTACAGGCATCCTTTGCCACCAAGCACTGAGACAGAGAAAATACAGAAACAAATCACTAGAAATGACATCCCTGGATCATGTCAGAGGATTGGCCTATCAGTTGGAATGTTTTCTAAGCATGAAGTAAAATGGATATTGGAAGGAGATCTGCCATATGTAAGGTGACCATATGGCACCTTGTTCAGCGGGACCGTTTGGGACAGTTTACCTGTCTCAGGTACCATTCTTACCTTTAAGAGAAGCAGGACTACGCTTACAAGAATGCATTGGGTTGTGAGTGAACTAGCCCAAACCATCCTGCTGAACATGGTGCCATATGGTTACCTTAACCATATGTTAAGTTTTAAGCAATGCTAGATTTACTGGACAAGACCTGTAATGGAGTTAGGTATGGTATACAGCCATGTACAAACTGTACATGTAAAACAGTGGGGTCAATTTTAACAGCAGTAAAATGTAATACCACAACCTTTATATGTATATTTTTTGCACTGTATTTAACGGTGTCTGGAAATATTATTAAGGCAGTCAATAAATCACCCCTGATAAAACAATGTGGCAGCGAAATTGTTCCTTTTAACTGGACACCAGTAATAAAAAAAATAATTAAAAAAATCATAGAAGACTGTCTCTATACCCACTTAAAGCCATATAACCTCAACGTGGCAGCCATATTACATCAGTGGTCAACATCAAGGTACAGTAACTTAATAACTCTGCAAATATGATCATGGTCACTATCACAAACGGTTGAGGTACTTAGCGGGTGAGAGCTTTGTAAAATGACTGTGTACCGGTAATGCATGTATTTCAAAGCATTAGGCTCAGTTCAGAAAAAGTCACCCCAATATGGCAGTTATCTTACAGTAGGGCACACATCAAAGTGAAGGGTAACTTTACACATAACTGCTTATTCACTGTAATTATTTAATATGACTATGGATTTGTTTTACTTTAATTCAGTCTTCTCTCTAACATGTGACAGAGAGTTGCGGCTCTATTTTAAAAAGCCAGCATTTGAAAAGCAGATAAGATAAATAAAATAAAAATAATCCTTACTTCATCAAGATCTCTCTCCAGGGTTTCAATGTTTTCCTTCAATCTTCGCTTCTCAGACTCGCTGGTAAGAAGCTCCAGCCTCACAGAGCTGACCTCCCCTTCCATCTTGTGTGCCTTGCTCTCCCAGCTCTCAGACTGAGACACGGCTCGACAGTAGTTATCCAGGAGTTCACGGTTCTCCTTATCCTGTGTGTACAGCACAGTGGGCATTCCTCAATTACAAAGTTTAAACCGGTCCACTCATTTGAAACCTTTCAATTAATTTACTGTCAGAGGCAGTATATATCATCCCAACACAGACTTGGCAAATTATTATAATTTGCATAATTGCATGGGCTCAGGACCGGTGTGAGGTCATGCACATAACTGGAGTGAGGGAATACAATGGGATACAATGACAATAGGTCTATAGCTGCGTGTACATGTATATATGACTTGTTTTTATTAGAAGTAACTTAAAAAAATAAAGTAACTTAAATTACATTATATGCTTAATGCAAATAACAACACTACTCTCTGACAACGCACGATTATGAAAAGTAAAACACTGTATATAACAGCCAGCATAAACTAAGTTATTGTAAGTTACTTTTATATATTTTATTACAGGTAACCAAAACTACTGTACAAGTTCAGAAAAATACCTTGAGTTATTGTAATACAGTACAGTTAAACCTACAACTTAAACAGGTGTGTGTATATATGTACAGTACCTTACTATAGATCTTGTGAGTACAACAGAGCAAAACAAATATTTGATGGAAGTCTGCACAGTATTCAGCCTATTGAGCTGATAAACAACTAAAAAAAAACACTGTCATAAGACTCGCAACCATTTGCCTCCATGAAGGCTCGTACTGTGCTGAGGCTCGAGAGTTTTACAGATCCGCTTTGCCATTTTGTGTGTCTTTCTTGCCGGTTTTTCCCTGCTATCATGCCATTGCTATGAGACCTGTGTCACTGCTATTTCTGAAACACCTAAATATCTTTTTTTTTTAAACCCTGGAACGTTGTTTGCATGCAATTATCCAAATTAAAATGCAATGTACAATGGACTTTGGGACCGTGCAGCTTTATGCAATTAAGCGCATTATGCATTTAACTGATATGTATTTAACTTTATCATAGAGTCGTAGAAAATGATGCACTAAAACACGGGACCAGCTGCATGCTATAAGTGAGAGTCGACTGTGTGTGTGTGTGTGTGTGTGTGTGTGTATATGTGTGTATTAGAAATTTACTTTGTAATCACCCTATGTGTGTAATTTTTTTATATATATATACACACACACACACACACACACACACACACACACACACACACACACACACACACACACACACATATATATTACACACACACATATATATTACACACACACACACACACAGGGTGATTAGAAAGTAAACTTACCACATCAATGCACCATGCAGCAAGTTCTTTGTGCAATAAGAAACAGTCAAAATAAATGAAAACATGATAAAAAGTTAGGTGACAGTAAAAACGGTAAACAAATTACATTTGAGGCGTATGATTTTAGGCACAATGATAATTTTATTATCAAACTCAACCAACATTGACTTTTTAAAATAAATTGAATGAAATTTAAAAAAAAAAAAGGCTACCATATCTATGTAGTTGACTGACTATTGCAAGTCCCTGTTTAAAAATACATACCTTAGATGTAAGCAGATTCTCTACTCGAGCAACATTGTTCATGTAATCCTGAACTTTCAGCTTCAGGTTGTTAACTACTTGTTCAGAATCATCCAACTTGCGGAGCAGTGACTGAGGCAAAATGTTCAAAATGTTATGTTTACAATCACGCTTATAAATGTGCAATACAAAAAGACTGGTGTTGAGTTCTTTTAAGAAGTAGATGCTTAGTCTATAGTGTAAGGTACAGTCCCCAAAGAAAGAATCATTGACTTTGCTATGCTATGATAAATTATGATAGATGATAAATGAATACATATTGCACGCAATTTAAAAAAGAAACCAATGGCTGCAATTCTTGATAATGCACTTAATATTTACTTTTTCACTTATTTTAGATATTTTTTTGTTTAATTGTTCCATGGAAGGTAATGGACGGACAGCAAAGAAGACCTTGTTCAGAAAAGTAGTAACACAAACAGTGGCAATGTGAGAAACAAGCCTTATGCCTTTCCTGGCGTTCTCTTATTTAGAGTTTGACAGAGCAGTACAGTTTCAGCTGAAATGAGAGAATTGCTTTCTTTAGATCAAGCTCTGCATCTTCTTTAAAACGCAGCTAATTTGGATTTGCCTCGCCATTCTATTATTAGATTTTCCAAAATTACATCCATTTTAAAATAAAATAACTACCCAACTTTGAGTTGAAGCACACCAACTTTAGCTTGTTTTTAAAATGAAAAATAATGGTTTGATTGAACTAAACTAACAAACCAGAATTCTACTTTTAAATATGTTTCGTGCTTAATATAGAACAGTTTGTGATGTTGTCACATTTACCTGGTTTTCAAGCCTGGCCTTGGAAAGAGCATCTTGGAGCTGGCTGCACTCCCGCACAGCAGCCTCTTTGGCTCTGCCTGTCTTGGCAAGTTCTTCATTCACAGAGTCGAGCTCCTGGTGCACACTGCTAATCTCTTTCTCCCGACTGCTGACAGTCTCATTCAACTTCCTATTTCATTGAAATAGATATTTAATCACTGTTATTTCCAGAATACAAATCGCCAGATAAGTACTGTATTAAACTAGCTTTCCAGGATAAAACAGTTTTATGCTGGTCAGAGAAGCCAAAGCTAAAAGCACTTCAATCATTTTAATAACTTCACTAAAACAGCATTTTGAAAGAAATAGAAATTTAAATTGCTAACAGGGACAAGAATGCTCTGATTTCAACACCCTCTCTGAAGCAAACTGCATATAGTCAATGTGATTATGAGGGTTACCTGATAAGAATTCTTAATTGTTTCTTTCGATACACAGGGCCCTATTGACAAAGATTTATATGAAGAATTATTTAAAGATTGTTTTTATGAAGAAAATGCATTTGAATTGTATTTTAAAGAAGCCAGCAGCAGTGTAGAACAGGTCCATGCACTTTGACCTGATTTTTTTGGGGACCCCCATGACCAATTTTTTTTTTTAAAACTTACTTTGCTGTAGTCTCCATTTTCTCAATAGAAATTTTCAAATCCTTGATGAAATTTTCCTTAAAAAACACAGTTTCAATATATGAAAACATTCTTTAAATGCTGTATTATGTTTAACAGTTGTAAGTACAGTCATACACTTTAATTATCCAGCCCTATATTCATAAAACTGTTTAAAATAATTTTTAAACACATTCTTTCGTGTTAAGTGCTTTGAAAAGTAGTAAAATGAATAAAACCCCTCAAACAATTAAATGTTTCCAGAAATGTTTGGGAATATGACCCATAGGATCTTAAATTATTACTTCAGCTGAAACACCACAAAGGTACCCGAAAAAGTCCCCAAATCAGGGAAATGGATTCTCACAACTCTCTTAAACTGTTAAATCGGCAAACGTACAGTAACAGCACCTCAACACACAATCCATGTGCTTGCTACTGTATTTATCATATTAAAAGTGATCAATGACTGTAAAATGTAACCTCATATTGCCATTGTTTTGTTGCCAATACATTTTCTTTGCCACTTGAAAGCATGTTAAACCATAGACCAGCGCGATTTATGTCTCTGAGATTCACCATACCAGAAAAAAACTGGTATAGAAAATCCCAGAGACTTCCTGGCCTAGACAGCAGTTACTTTTTTTTCTTTCTTCTGAAAAAATACCTTCTCCTCTATCTCTTTCTGACAGGCAGAGATCAGCTCAGTCTTTGTATCCACAGTTTCCTGTAAGGAGTCCTTATCCCGGTCTAGTGAGGTGATAATACTCTGAAAATTCAGGATCTCTTCTCGAAGCGAAGCAATCTGCATTGCTTGTAAATCTGTGTACAAAAGGACAATACTGATTCAAACGCACTTCATGAACCTGCTACAACTTAAACACCTCAGATAACAGGCCCTCTTTCTAAAATCAAACCATTTAGGATACCTGGTGTCCACCTGCAGCAAAGTATGTTCTCCAGAATAAATTGTCCTTGTGTCACATCAGAAATGTTTCCAGTCTTGGATTGAAAATCACTGCTTTAGACTATGGAGTATGTATAAACTTCATATTTATCTGTTTTACTGAGTGATATACATTTTGTTCCTGATCAACTGTGCCTAAGTCTCAGTTAATACACCCACAGTAGGTTTCAGTTATTACACATTGCAGAGCTACCTGCTGTAAACAAAACAAGCTATAGTTAAATCAACCAGCTGTTAACAGAAATTCATGAATAAGATTCTGAAACCTTCAAGAAATTGTGCTATGAAATGCATGGAATATGTTTCATCATGACTGTATGCAGTTCTCAAGATGCAGCTTGAAATGCGTCTATACAAGCACTTGCCATTTTCACTGGATAGGTGCAATGTGCCAGTAAACTACTGGCTGTTTTTATGCATTACATTAAAATACAAGATTTTATTTTATTTTTGTTTACCATTTTTTTCCTCCATTCGTTTGAGTTTCTCCTGAGAAACCTCCAGTTCATTGATCTTCACTGACAGTCGAAGCTGGTTCTCATTTAGGGTCTGCTCCATTTGCTTATTTGTTGCTCTGTAAACAGTAAAAAAATGTTTAGTGAATGTTTCAATTTTCACAAAGATTATTCAATTTTTATGCTGATGACAAGGGATTTTAACATCTCTTATTTTAATAAGGGTCAGAGTTAAAGTCTAAGGCATGATTAACTCTCTTCATGAAGATCACAACACTAAGAATCAGGTAATGCCGACAGATTTTATTTTTTTAAGCTGTGGAACTTTAGAGCAACTGAAAATGGTTTTCTGTATCTTTATCATCAGATTCTCAACCCATACTACAGCATACACATTGTTTATAAATAACCTCTTTATATCAGTGGTAGGAACAGAGCAAAGTAGCCATGACTGAAAATGTATGGTGCCAATTGAAGCAAGGCGAACATTTTTAACAGTTTATATTTTAACAGTAGTTGCACATAGCCTAAAATACTACAAATACAAAGCAAATATGCATATACAGCCTAAAGAAACAATCACACAGTGCACAATAATTGAACAAACAGTTTGTGCAAACAAAAGTGCAAACAGAGACTAAAAAAAAAGCTGTATTGCTTGTTTCTTAGCCTATTGTATTGTTACCTCTACGTCACTGTGCATAAAGGCGTCTGTAAAGCAAACACACACACAAAAAAACCCCACTGGCTATGCTCAAAACTAAAAGCTTATTACTGTGCTGAGAATACCATGTTTCCAGCTAAATATGTCTGCTTGTTTTCACTGCATTTTCAGGTACAGCTAACCAAAGACATTCTATTCATTTCTATTCTATTAAATAGAATATATTTGAGCTAACCTTGGAAGTATTTGCTTTACATTAAAGATCAAACCGCATTCAAACATTGAAACTCGAGTCGCAAATTCAGCGACATTTTCAAGTTTTGTAAACCTTTTAAAATTATGTTGACATACTATTGAAAAGGAACGTGCGATCTCCATATCTGGCTGCCTTTAAATCTATAAATCATATACACAGGAGGAAAACTTTAAATGACAGTTTTTGTATTTTTTCTATACATTTCTAATACTACGTAAAAATAATTATGATATATTTTTGTTGTCCCCACTTGAGTGGGATAACAGGAGTGGATAACATGAGTGGGATGACATGCTTTGCTTTCGAATCTAGTGGTGTGCTGCTAATATTCAGGACGGAGCTGTGCTTGGGTAGTTCAAACAGTACTGCCACCTACACATGTTTTATAACAACTTTAAAAAGGCCATGGGTGCAGAAAGACGGGTCATGCTCTTTACCTGGTGCAGAAAGATGGTGCAGAAAAATGTAAAACCACGACATTCTTTTGAACACATAAAAAAATATCTCTGAGCCACTGCTTGTTCTTGAAACCACGGCATTGTACCACACCGCTTACAATGTATCCTCCTGTGTGAGTGAGATTGCCGCCGACACTCTAAAGATAATTTTTTTTTTTTCAACTATACTGAGTGTTGAAATACAAAATAAATTGCCATAAATGCGATTCTTCTATGATCCTGACCCTAATGTTAAGGTAGGTGTGTGTGTGTCTGTTGGAATTAAGAAATGATTTAAATCATAAACGAAGTATTCAGATTCTCACAGCTGGCCCGTCACTGATGGGCACTGTGCCTTGAAATGCCTGAAATAATTTCAGATTTCTATTGTTGTTGTGATTTGGACTCCGACTTGAGAACGAGTTTAGTCAAGAAATGCCAGTTACTGATCTGGCTGCATCTGGTTTCTGATTTCAGGTTGAAACACAGCAAACAGTGAAAATGTCCAAGGGGGGAGAATACTTCCTATAGGCACTGTATATGATATGGTTCTTGTTCTTGTATATTACATATGATTTTTAGATCATGTATCAAACAAATTGGGTGGTATAACTTGTCCTGCAGTATAAAGGACCGCCATACAATGAGGGAACATTATTGCATTTAAATATATATATATATATATATATATATATATATATATATATATATATATATATATATATATATATATATATATATATATATATATATATATATATATATATCTATATATATATATATATATATATATATATATATATATTATATATATATATATATATTTATATATATATATATATATATATATATAAATATAATAGATATTATCTATATATATATATATATAGATATATATAATATATATATAGAGGGATGATACATCTCCCTATTTTCTGTGACTTTGTTTTTTTAAATTGTTTATGCCTATTACTCGCCTGAATCTCCTGTTTATAGCTTGATTTTTCTGTGTCTTCTCAACCCTTAAACAAACAAATGTAATTATATAACATTAAATGAGTGGTCACAGATACAGTATAATACTGTACTGTACTTTACCATTTTGACAGTTAAACTGTTTAGCTTTGAAAATAGTTGGGAAAATTTAAAATCATTCAGTTAATTTACATACAGTAGTAATGGATAAAACCTAATTTCAATCATATTGAAAACTGAATTGAATCTATATATTAAAATGCTTTTTTCCTCAACTAAAACATTCATTCAATTGACAATAATAGCTGTGTTAACATACTATAATTGTGCTGCAAAAACTGACAAGAATCAAAAGGGGAATTTTATTGAATTCAGTTTTTGTTAAAAAAAACCGACCACTCTAATTCTTTATGTAAGTTCCAGTTACAGATTTTTAGTAATTTTTATGCAATTTATTCAAAAACTCAGGTAAAACACACACACACACATATATATATATATATATATATATATATATATATATATATATATATATATATATATATTTATATATATACGATAAATATAATGTTGCTATTTATTTATAGACAAACGTTCGGACTTCACAGTTAAATAAATATCTGTTTGCAAGCCATGCTTTTTATATATATAAAATAGAGAGAGAGAGAGAGAGAGAGAGAGAGAGAGAGAGAGAGAGAGAGAGAGAGAGAAAAAAACATTTTGACAAGGTCCTTTGTAATTATTATTATTTTGACCAAATATATTATGACAATGACTTTAAAAGTAATTAATGGTTGAATATTTGCGAAGTCACTGAATGGTCCATTTAATTAATAATTATTACTATTGCTGGTTTGCCACAGTAAAAAGACATCAATCATATGAGGCTGTATATTCATACAACTATTACAGTATGGAATCTTACATTGTAAAAATGCTGCGCACAGTACAGTGTTGGCAAATAATATCTGTAATTTAGAAAAGCATCTAGGTATTTAATATTAGTGAAATGACAGATGCTGTCTTCTGCCTACTGCATATCTTATACAATATGTACAATTAGATGGTGTGCTGTAAAATACCTATAAATAGAATAATAATAATACACTGTAAACCCCAAAGTCATTCTAAATAAATTAAATCAAGTTACATTAACTTAAAACTTGTATTGATAACACTCAACCATTTTAAGTTAGTTAAACATTCAAATGTACTTTAGTTGTTCAAACTAAATGGTTTAAGAAGAATCAAGGGGACTAGATTCTCATCAGTCCTTGAGGGACATGTACAATTTATTTTTGGAATTGTTTGTTGTGTATTGTGTTGTTTGTGTTGTTGTTTTGTGTATGTGTGGTTGCACAAGTGTGCTATGTTTGCGTGCCCAAGGCTGCTCTCCATTACATGTGTTCTCCTAGTGTTGTGTGTGGCCACCCCCACTCGGCTGTCAGTCTGCGGATGTGACCTCCCTCCCTTCTCCCTCTATCTACATCTCTGCATCTGCCTGATTCCAACACTTGTAAATGCTGCCATAAGTGCATAGGCAGAAGTGCTGCACTGGCAGCTAATAAAACAGCTTGTTCATTGCCCATTCTGTTGCCTCAGCTCACTTTTTATTGTTTAAATGAAATAAAAATGTTCAAACTAACTTGACTATTAAAAAGCAAATCTAAAACAAATTAAGTTACATAAATATACATGTTAGGAGTTTAGTGAGCCCCAGAGAAAGTCGTCGTAACAAAAAATGAATGAGTAGCTAAACTGAATTATATAAAGCAATGGGTTTACTCTTTTTTTGGTAAACTTGACTTATCAGGGTTTACAGTGTAGTCTATCTTCCCTCTGTCATCCTGTAGTAGCTAATTTAATAAACTGTGAACTTAAATTCATGCCTTTAAAAAAGTCCAAATTGATTTACAGTGCTCTGTTTCAAAGCTTGCTCCTCATTTTACACCACCATGTACTAGTGGTTAAATAATGGAGCTAAATGGACTCATCTGCTCCTTTTTTCACATTGAAAATGGGACCTTACCAACAGGTGTATCGAGATAAATGCCAAGAGCAACTGGGCAGGTGGAGCGCATTATTTCCCTTTCTTAAAAAAGGCTTTTGAAAATAAGATTTTGGCTCAAAACTCTAAAAAGTGGAGCAGTGCAACAAACGAAACAAACACAAATCAGCCTGTATATTTCAAAAAGCAAATACAGGGTTTTTATAAAATACCTTTCAAAATATAGGGAATTAGTAATAGGGAGCAGTTTACAGCCTGCTGTCAGTGGTGTTATGTACTGTACATCATTGCTTTAAGCAATACAGAATGATGGTAAAATGTCATTCAAAAAGCATTTAGATTTTCAAGCAGTCTAATGTGATTCAACAGAGAAAAAATTTAAATAAAGCCAAAAACACATATTCATCATAGAACTGTCGCCTTATAATAATTTCCATCCTGGACATTAACTTTCAGGCAATGTATATTACTTGTATTGTTTAAAATCAATACTAAAACATGATGTTTCTGCTGTTTTTGCTCTGTACCTGGTTTATTTACCTTAAAATGCTGCATTCTGTTCCAGTCCTGTCGAGGTCATCCTCTGTGTCTGCTGCCTTGCGAGTCATCAGTTTGACCTCCTCTTCAAGAGACAGCAATGCTTCCTTCATCATGGACTGTCTGGACCTGTACTCCTGACGCTCATTGTCCAGCTTACAGAGCCAGGATGACCCAAGTTACTCACAAATTCAGAAGCATTTTTATGTTTATTCATTCATTACAAAGGTGTGTTCGCATTCAGTGTTGGATTGTCAGTACTTGAGATGGAAATACTCAATGTAACCACAAAGCAGGCATAGTACACACTACCTAGAGAGAATGCTTCAAGTCTCATCATGATAGTTAGTTATTGATGTGAACAGTACTGTTCACTGATGAATAAGGGGTAGGGTGGGGGGTGGTTCTTGTCATTTCAGCTGCACAAATACATTTCATCCAGAGGCATTTTCCCTTACCAAGATTATTTCTGACTGCAGATCTTCTATTCTTTGTTCCAGATGAGCCCTTTCATTGATAGCAGTCTCGTGAGATATCTGTTGCAAAGTTTATTGCAAATATTAATGTCATTAATATTACTGATTCTATTTTTTTTATTTTTAAAGTAACTGTAGCCAACAAAATAGTTATTTAAATGGTCTGTGTTATGCACATCCATTAACTTACAGTATATAGGCTTCAAATATGCAATTTTTAAAGCAACATGTGTTTTAGCAAACATGTGTCACCTAAACATAAATAATGCTATTTGGCACTACAAGTTAAATAAATCTCTGTTTGCAAGCCATGCTTTTAGACCTGTAGAGTTAAACTGGCCCCACCCCTTAAAGGCCTTCCTTCCTGTCAGTAACAAACCACCTGCTTCCCCATATGACTGACATGCTTGCAGCCAATTAGATGCATGACCCCAATGATACTGCTGAGGTGAAATGATCAACGATGCGAAGCAGCAACAGACTCTGGAAGACAAGGCAAGTCAACTGGGAAACTGGTTTAACCTAGTTGTAGCAGAGCAGAGAGAGAGGCTTGGATGCGGTTTTGTTTATGAACTGTTTTGTTTAAACCTTTTATTTTGTTCCTTATGTTTTGTGAACTTGGTTGTAAATAATCAAAGTGTGCGAAGAAGCACTGAACTTCATTACAGCACCTGTAACCTCTCCCTCAGACTGTCCCGCTCGGTGGTCATCCTCCGCAGGTCAGCAGCTGCCTGGTCCCTTTCAGCCTCCACACGTCGGAGGATGGAGTGTGCTGCAAGGCTTGATTTAGGAGTTTTTGTGGACTTGATTATCTCCCTCCGAAGCCTTGTTATCTCTTCCCGGGCCTGTTAAAATCAGGGTGGAGAATTAAGCTGCGGTTCTATTGCCATGAAAATCATTCTCGATGAGCATGCTGTTCCTCTGAGTGTTCTGGTCTCTTGCAAGACGGTTCATTCAGGTGGAACATGATTGGTTTATCCTTAAACTTAAGCTATGCACCTCACTTTTGGTTAGAAGGTTACCTTATATTGAAGACATCAGCAAAATTAAATTAGCATGATTTACTTCCAGTTGAAATCTCTCCACATCAGACATACTGTACTTCACTTCAAACAGAACTTAAGACCGCTACATCAGGCGCAATGAACCTATACTTTTGTACACTCGATAATAATGGAGGCAGACCAACTATTTATTACTCATGTGGGTACCTAGGGAGACTCCACATACTCCTTGTCTGTGCTGCAGTGCCTAGACAGAACATGTCTCAGTTAAGATTGCTGTAGTGTAAAAACGTAACCCCAATTTCTCTAGTCTTGCAGGCTTGTGTCGCAAACTTAACATTTTCATAATTTAGTAATTAAGTCAATGTATGTAACCACCGGCCAGATTGCCTCTTACGGTATTTTTTTCTAAGCAAAATAGACAATAAGGGCCAAAACAATTTTTTAATCGAAGGTTTGGTAAAGTTATCCTTATGTTGTACTAATGACCCAAATAAAACAGATGGTAACATATGCCAGTATTGTTTTTATTTTGTTGGGTACTGAGTAACCAAGAAAAATACCCAAATATTTGCCATAATAAAATGGTTTTTTGTGTGTTATTTATATATTTGAATTTTACATGAGTCAGTTGTAGAGTAAAGGCTCTTGCTTTGATGTTAACCAAATAGGGTCTGCACCGGAGACACAGACACAGACAAAATATCACAATACATCTCTTGTGTCTCATTAATCCTCTAAACTAAAAACTAAAAACTAAAATTTACAACTAAAGGACACTGTTAGCATGAAACAAAGGCTATATATAGGCGAAATATTCTTCATATTATTTAAAAGTCAGTGCTGACCTGAAAAGATATTAATTTAAATGCTATATTCCTACTTGACTACAGTATAGTGATGCGTGTATTAAAATCGACAACAAAAGATGCGACTACCTAAGTACACAAACAGCAACATGACTGACTGCTGAGAAAAGACAAAGCGTCACTACCCAAACACACAAGCAGCAGCGCCGAGAAAAGGCGAACCAAAATATTGCTGTCCAATCTCGAATCATCCATGACATGCAGGCAGCCATTTTCAAAGAAGTGTCATTAGCTTCCTGAGGAATTCAAAGAGAAGCTTTTACAATTTCAGCGTTTCTAACAAACTGTACCAGCTTGGAGAGATCGGAAATGCTGATCAGACGCCCGTATTTTTCGACATGCCAAGCAACACCATAGTTCACAAACTGGGAGAAAAACAGATGTGTGCAGTCCCAACTGGAAGCAGCACACAGCTGCAATGCTCCGTGTGATAGCAGACAGCCGCAAACTCCATCTCCAGATGCGGAACTAAGTTTGTATCTTTATAAATGCATATTTATTAGATGTTTTATTTTTTCCTCAAATTGAGGGTGGGAAATTTGGGCTGCGTCTTAAATGCAAGGGCGTCTTAAATTCTAAGGAATACAATAATTAATAAAGCGCACAGAACAACTCATGGCTCCCCCTGCTGGTCAGATCGTAGGTTGCTCTAATCATTTACAAATCCTCTGCTGGAGACTAGATTCAATTAGCAGAAACCAAAACAGATAGTTTACGATAATGTTGTAACATTAGCTTTAGTACATTATATTAGCATTTTATATACTTCATGTATAGTGTACTACATAAAATGTACAACCATGTGTTACCAAAGTTCTGAGGCTGATGATTGACTGGTCAGTTGGGTCTTGAAATTTTCATAATATAAGTGTTCTCATTTGGGGACTGTTGATTTGAACAAACTTACATTTTTAAAACCTTAATATCTCTTTTAATTTATATTTTCTTTCATTTTTTCAAAGGTTGTACTTTAATGTAACTTCACTTTAGAGGCACCACAATGCCTTTATAATAGGAATCCATTATTGCTAAATAGTTCAATATTCTGACAGTTCATACTTTTATGAAATGTGCCATATGTATGCAAATAACAATTAAATGTAATTTAGAGTTCCACTACAATAGGCTCTTGTAGTAAGAATCAGTAACAACTATACTATTGTTAAAATACATGCAGTTTGAAAACCAAAGTGAATTCATGAAATACATTACCTGTTCATGTAGAATGTTAGTCTGGTCTCTGTCTGCTGTTAAAACTTTAATGTTGCCTTGAATTTCAGCCATGTGACGCTCATACTTTTCCAGCATGGCTTTGAACTCGTCACGCTCATGCATAATCCGCATCACCTCCGAATCATAGGTCCCTCCCTAGAACATGACATTAGGAAATAAACTGCATCTGTGATACTGCCATGGTGTCAGCAGTAAGACAGGCTGCTAAAAGATGTCATTCAACACAAAGCTCAGTGTCACATGGTGTAATAGAAGCAATCTGAATTAGTAAAAAAAGTTTGTTTGAATAAACTAATTTTAACATGCACAACCGACTAATGATATAATCAGAAACAGAATTATACAAAACAGAAAGTACTAAAAAGAAACTCTTACTCAACTTTATCAATGAGTTTGTATGATCTCTCCAAATCTGTAGCACACACTATTTGTGCAAATGTGCTGTCCCTCACATGACTGAATACACGTATTCTATAATATATAAAAGCTGCAACTCCCTGTTGTAAGTTTGTCACAACAGTAGGTACTTGGCTGCAGGTGCTTCCATGTCTAACACTGCAAACATCATTGATGTTTAATAGGAGAACAGCCAGCAGATTTCCACCTACAATGTCCCTTAAGAATTAAGTGCAGTCCTGGTTGCTCATGAGGACCAAACACTGTATTAAGTGCTATGGTAAGTGTTTGCACAAAGATGCAATCTGAAATATATAAATATACATTCTTACCTTAACTGGCATGGACCTTGATGGGCTACGACCTCTGGATTTGCTGCGTACTGGACTTGAATTTCTTCCTTTTAGCATCTTTCTCAGGTTTTCTACCTCTCTTTTGTAGTGATCCCGGTCTTCCTCCAAAGTTTTTACAAAGGAGTCCAGTCGAGAAGGAGACTTGTCCTTCCTCTTTAGGTCTCCTGGTGCCCTTTCAGCTGCCAATATAAGCTCTTTTTCTAAATAATAACAATAATGTTACTACAGTAAATGCATTCATTTAGATATCCAAGCTTAAAAACTGATACATTTATTGGACTAAAATCTTTTGAAAAACTTTCAAGACTTAGACCTACAAAAGGTACCAAGTCAAGGGTACAAAGAACAGCAGGTTTAAAAATCATTGTATTTTGATGAAGGTGTACTGATTGCTGGTAATATACATAGTAATAGTTAATTACACCATACACCACACAGTAGATATAAAATGAATAAGTGCTGAATAAGTGTTTTTCTAGATTTATGTAAAATGGAAGAGGGATCAACATGTGCCTCCATACTGCGTGTCTCCAGATTTGGATACTCTCAAAAACATGTGTAGAAGAATGTCCTTCCTATCGACATATGTGCCAATGTGTGAAATATGACAGGCAATTCCACTACATCTCTGTAGGAGATAATAGTCTAGAATATGTGTGAATTTATATATATATATATCTATATATATATCTATCTATCTATCTATCTATCTATCTATCTATCTATCTATATATATATATATATATATATATATATATATATATATGATATATATGATATATATATAGATGACAAGATAACTGAAATCTGTTCAGCAGGGGCTCACACCACCAAATGTGAAAAACAGCTCTTAGGAGAAAAATGTAGTATTTATAATTCGCCACTAGATAGAGCGCTTTCTTTATTAAAAATGAAACATCTTAATATCTTTCTTCTTGATACTGTAGACATAACTAGACATGTGAAGTTAACAAAAAATAACTCAGACTGATGAACTGAGAAAGCCCTCCTCGAGTATTTAATAGTTATGGACGATTCTTAAATGACTCACCTGAAACACCAAGCTTCTCAACCTTCTTGCTGAGCTTTTCTTTTTCTATTTGAAGCTGGTCTAACAAACCACGTAAATTCTTATTCTCTTCTGCATTGGCTTTCAGTTTTTCATCAGATTTTTCAAGGTTAATCTTCAAAAATTCTGTTTCCTTAAACGTATTATGCAAAGATAAATTCTGTTACAGTAACTGCTGCATGTGGAAGCAGGTAGACTAAACTAAGTTTTGACAAAGCATACAAATCTAGGATGCAGTGTCAAAGACAGTGATTCACCATGTTCTGGACCATTCCTCAGTCAATTCCGAGGAAGACAGAGGTTGAAATCAGCAGCAAAGTTTGTTCTCCTGAGCACTCATGAAACATCAGCAATTTGTGCAGCCATGTATACAGAAGAACCTGCCAACTGATCGCCTATGATTGACCCTCTATCAGTGACTGCAGAATCAGCTGTCTTGATCAACATGACTAAAACTGACTTGCAATGTCTGTGAAATTTGTAAAACACTACTTACAGATCTAAGTTTAGTTACGGTGTCCTCCAGCAAGGCGATTTCTGTTTGCTGTCTTTTAATCACAGTCTGAAAAAAAACCCATAAGTTTCTTATTCACATGTTCCAAGGAACATTGCTTTTGGTCTGTTGAATGTAGCACTAAATGTATATACGGTAGTGACAAATGAAAAGAAAGAGATTCTGAACAAAGACCCTTAAAGAGTAAGTAATGCGGTTCTGAAAAATATAGCATTATACGTCCCTACATGTTCCTAACTGTTTAAATAATGTACCTATAATTTTTCTTTTCATTGTTAACATCCTGACAACTTTTTACACTTAAGTCTGTTTCAAAGGTCTTTTCAAAATGTCTGCTGTAGTGCACTGAGGTATGAGATCTGTTCTCTAAATCACTGCAGGAAGAGCAATTAAAAAAAAAAAAAAACATAACAAGTGCTCTGGCTTCTCTGGCTCGTTGTTACTGTGTTGCCTGTTTGACAATGTGGGCAGTAACCCTTACCTTATAAGTGCACTAGAGTGGCCATTTTGAAAAGAGCTTTGAAACAGACTTTAAAGTTATAATGTAAAAAGTTGTCAGGATGTTAACAATGGAAAAAAGATTACAGGTATGTTATATCTCAGGTCTATGGCACCTCTAAGCACTTTACAAAATAGGGAACAAAGCAAGACTGCCTAACATCTTTTCTCAGAGAGAGAGAGAGAGAGAGAGAGAGAGAGAGAGAGAGAGAGAGAGAGAGAGAGAGTCCCTTGATTGTGAATTTGGAATTCAAGATTGGTCCTAATTAAAGTATGGAAAACCTTCTGCAAGTGTCTAAGTGTAACAGTACAGTTTAATCAGTGTAAAACATTGTATACTTGGAAGCTCCACTTCCCTGTATCTATGTACTGTACCTTTGTCTCTTCAATTTCCTTATCTGCAGTATTTATAACCGTCTCTTTGTCCTTTTCAAGCTGTTCAGCAAATTTTTCAATCTCTGTCAGTTCTTTGCACAATCGCTCGTTCTTGCTGGTCACATCCTCTTTACTTTCCAACAGATGTTGAATTTGAGTTTCCAGGGCATTGTTGGTCCTCTGCAAATGTTCAATCTTACAATGCAACAGAAAAAAATACTGATTGACGTTTAAAAATGTACGTTTAAAAAGTCCGTATTGTTTTTACTTCCTTTATGAAGCTAGTTTTACTTTCAATAAAACAATGCATCATGTATGCACTGTATGAGAGCATTTTAAAGGGTAGCGTTAACACTTTTCAACTTTCAACACCAGTTTCATACGACACAAATTCGATTGTACATTAGTAAAATACTATTTCAGTATTAAGATAAAAATACAATAAAAAGCAATTGCACTGCACTATCACTGAAATAAATGTAATCAAAACATAGCTCTTTGTAACTACCGTATTCGTCGCGTTGCGTTGTCCAGAACTTACACAGACCAACATTAAGGAATGAATGAATGATCTTCACCGCACCAAGAAACTGTTACACGTTGGCATAGCAACTAAACCCCCCTTTCCACCCAGACGCTCACACAAGTACATAACAACGTCAATCCACGTTTTAACTTGTCTCGTCGAAATCTTCAAATCGTTGTCTTGTGTTTGTTAGCTCAATGAGGTCCGTGTCTATGTGTAAACCGATTTAAAAAAATTTTTTATAAAATATTGGGGGGTTTGAGCAATATAAATACTTATAGAAGAGATCGATTTCTTGCGCAATCTTGATATGTTGACATTTCCAGTACCAACTTGAAATTTTGGTATTTGCGTTGATGATTTAATAGACGTATACATTTTTATTTATTTAATTATTTTAAAATATATACTAATTACAACATACTGCAGTGCAATATGGTTTTTGGTTAACCGACGTACTGTAATCTACGCAACACACGTTAACTTTAAGCGATGGCTTCATTTTCTGTTAACATCTGGGTGCTAACAATTCGAAGACGTAATTGCACATCAATGTACCAGCAGTACTGAATTAAAAAAATAAATACCAACATCTGACCTCCCGGTTCCCACCCGTTTCCATGCATTTTCCCTCGTTGAAAGAATAATTTGTTGCTATGTAAACAAAACATGCCTCAAACATGCCGCAATCTCTGTGAGATCGCTCATTCAGGGACAGACTGTTTACTAACGTAACGCCTTACTGAGACCATCCCCCTGCTAAGTTTACTGAACACATAGGCATCCTCCGGGGAGTGTCGCGTTTTGCTGGATAGTGTGCATACTTACTTTTAATTAAGACAGTAAAAGCAGTACAGTTATAAAAACTACTGCAAGTACAATAATTGCTAGTAACACATCACACACATATTGATCTTATGGCCACATTTCCAAACACTTAAGCACATTGAATTACAAAAAATAATTCAACAGTTCTTGACGTTTAAGTAAATAAAAAAAAAAAAAGATAAATCCTGACAATAATTAATTTAAATCACAGTTTCCCTACCAAGGTAACACCGCTTTCCTCCTAGAGGCACACTGTCTGGCGCAGTAACAAATCAGTGCACTCCTCAGTGTCATAACCCCGAACGTCACAGCAAAGAACCGAGGCATGACCAATCAGATGCGTCTTCCTTTTTTTTTTTTTTTTTTTTTCAGCGTCATTATGTTTGCTTATGTTGCCGTGGCAACCTAGCGTCCCCGATAACAGTTCCATCTGGAGACATAGTGAAAGCGACAGCGAGGGAAAATACAGTGGATGGTAACGGGCAACTTCACATTGCTAGCGATTTTAATGTAATTTTCAGTCGTCGTGGAGTCAAAATAAAGGTTATTAAGATGGAGAGTTTCCAACATTTACAGTATGGTTAACAATGGGTTTTGTGAACAGTGCCACAACGGTTGCCAAAGACCTTAATATGGTAAACCCTGTCAAATCAACAATATGGTAAAGTGCATCAAATTCACAGCGGAATATGCATGCATGACAAATGGCAAAATTACCATGCAAAGGATGGAGGACAACAAATAGGCTTGGAGAGTCTGAATATTCCGCCGATATGAGATATGAACTAAAGATACAGACATTAAAGTTTGAGATAGTGTAAAACTATGATTTATTATTTCACGCAGAGCACCACCTCCAATCCATATGAAACTTAATCATTATGCATGGACAATATAACTTAGTTTGGATTGGATTGAATCCAGGGCTGTTGACACACAGCCTTTATGACAGTAAACATGTTGGGAGGTTTGTTGTATTAAGTGTGCAGTAAGTATGCCTTGTATTTAGAGTACGTTTGCATTCATTTTAAGGTTAAGTCAATTTTTTTTCAGATGATCATGTTCAGTAATATTATTCTAGGAATCTAGGCCAATGTGCCAGATTTGAGGTTCCTTTGTTAGTACACTTATTTTTCAAGCTTAAGAAGAGTTGAATCAATCATATCTTTAAATTCCATCACATTTGTAAAACTTGCTTACTGTGCTAATTGGTTGATTGCTGTATGTTGTAGATGCTAAATCTCAGGTGTGCATAAAGCTGTCTGTTTCACTTGTCACAAGAACTGTTCACTAAATTTCCTTAAAGTTGTGTCAGTTAGAGTAAGTAGTGGGTTTCCGAAAAAGTGTTACACATCCCCATGTGTTGCTACAACTGTTTAAATAATGTACCTGTAATTTTTCTTTTCATTGTTAACATTCTGACATCTTTTTGCACTTATCACTTTAAAATCTGTTTCAAAGCTCTTTTCAAAATGCCAGCTCTAATGCACTGATAGTGTAATGGTTATTGCCCACATTGTCAAACAGGTGACACAGCAATAATGATCAATAATGTGGTATGGAACAGAAAAGCTAGAACACTTGTTATGTTTTTTTTTCTTTATAAATCACTCTTCATGCAGTGATTTAGAGGACAGATCTCAAACCCCAGTGCACTAGAGCGGACATTTTGAAGAGAGTTTTGAAAGAGACTTTAAAGTTATAAGTGTAAAAAGTTGTCAGGATGCTAACAATGAAAAGAAAAATTACAGGTACTTTATTTAAACAGTTGTAGCAACACGTGGGACGTGTAACGCTATATTCTTCCGAACCTCGCTACCTACTCTTTAAAGACATTTAGCATTAAAATAACCTAAAATAAAAACAAGGAAGCCCTCTGACTGCAGGTTGCTTTCCTTTCTCATGTATCACATACTGTGCAGTGCAGTATACTAATAGTTGTAGGAGAAAGAGATGTAGTATTTCTCTGAATGTTATGTCAGTTACTGAGGAAATGTCCCAAATTGGGTCTGAAACCAAGAAAAAAATCAGCCAGAAGATGCATACATGAAACAGCATTGTACATACCTCTTGCACCTGGCCTTCAGATTTTTCAGTATTGTTACAATCCATTTATGGAATCCTGGTGTGGAGCTTAATGGAAAACTTGCTGGCAAAGCTCAGTTTGTGAAGAGTAGTAGATTAAGTTAACTTGCCCCTTGAATTATAGGAGCTAATTATTTACAAATTGCAAGTCTCAACATGCTAGCATGTCTATGATTGGGTATACAAAACAAACGCAACTCGACGCCACTGCCTAGAAGCCAATGATTGTCTCTGTGTTTACTTCAGATTTTCTGATCTTGTAATCCTCTGCTTTTGTATTCAACACCATCCACTCCTTATTTTTTGGAAATAATCAGTTTTTATTACGTAAAATGAAGAAATTAAAAAGTAACACTGTTCACTGTTTCCCCAGATCTGTTAACAAGCCATTTGTATTTGATTTACTGACTTGGATTAACAGCATAAGTTATTTTTGTGAAAGCTCCATCTCCCTGTGTAAGGTCAGTTTCAGTCGTGTTGATGTACATTTTGGCAAGGCCTCAGTTGCCTGGTAACCAAGATGAGCCTGAATGTTAATTTCATATAATTTCAAATTAACATTCAATTCAATTAACATTGGTTACCAGGCAATTGAGGCCTTACCAACCAGTATGGTTTATAGCGGCACCACAATGGTGTGGTAACCTCGTTCCGGTTCAGTACGGTATGGTACCGGGTTGGGAACGGAGCGTGTCAGTAACCTCGGTACCTGGGTACGGGTCGACTCAGTTCACAGTTACTGTGGGTAGCAATGTACAGGGGTGCCCACCTGTGCAAGCTACTGACAAAACCACTCAGTCAGTACCCACACGAGACTGAGGGAAGCCCGCTTGTTAGTAAACTAACAGCCCTCGTAATGGTGATGCGAAAGCTGTCATCAAGATGCTGTGGAAGGGATTCCGAAAGCAACCTCTTTGTCCTGCATAGCACTGCTGAGCTCTCCCTACACGTGTACATTTTAAAATCTTTAACAGAAAAAGTAACAAGTACTAATCTGAATAGGAACCTCCTGTCAGGTCAGTTCTTGAAAAGAAATATGGTGTTAAGTTCTGTGAGTGCAGTCCTTTTATGCCCACGGGGGTGGTGTGATGGGGACCATCAATTGTTATTCTTCTTGTTCGTTCTGTGCTGGTCATTGTATGTCTTTTTGCCTGTTGCATCATGAAAACCGAATTGGTGTCAGTGACGGGATGCAACGCCTCTGAGGAGACCCAAGGGAGATGTCCTGAGGAGATTCTGTCAAGCTGGAAATCACCCAAGGAGATTGGTTTGGAACCAGTGGGATCAAATGATTACTGTGGGTGTTTACTCTGCTGTTTCAATGTGTGAATCGCCAGATTGCGACAGTATTGTCCAGTGTTTGGAGACCTGGACTCTGTACCAATTCATCCCTGAGTGGACGATATTCTTTTATACCTGCCTGCATCCTCACTGGGAGGATGTAGCCCAGAGCTGTGCTAAGCTTATGCCGGGTGTGGTTGCTTGGACTACCAGTTTGTATACATTGTCACCATTCCCCACAGGCGCAATCTCCCACAGTCGTTTCCTTACATCAAAACATGAAGAATACATTTAACAAATAAAACATAATCAAGAACCCTTTGCTCCCCACTCTCTGGTGACCCGTGGGCAAACTTTACATTTCAAATTTTCTTGACTGGTTCAGATTAGAGATGCTGCGCTTACAAATAATAAAACTCATTCCCAGCCTCTTCTTGGATTTGCTGGAATCCTACAGTATCACTTATACAAGCTGCTGCCCTTACCGTATTGACATAAGAAGCCAGTTATTAAGGCACTTTGCCACCAGAGGGACCTCATGTGCTCTTTGAAGATAATGTGTAGACCAAAACTGGAAATTAACAGCAAGAAAGCTAACAAGTCAGTTTGCTCCTAAAACCTGAGTTGTTTACTGTAGCTCCCTCTTCTGTCACAATGACAAATAGCCAGTAGAGAACCACCTATACCTGTACCATACCGAGCCCTCACGGGTTGGATGTGCCAGTGGAGAAGGGGTATCAGCTTTCTTTAATCAGTGTGAGCAGAAAAGATCCAGCATGAAAGCAGGGCCGGACCGATCTTTCACTAGCCCCCAAGGCAGTGTTTCAGATGGCGCCCCCTCCAACTTAAATCTAAAGAATTATTGTTATGTATTTTATGGTTAAACTCCATTAGTTACGGGTAAATCTTGGTGAATAGCTTAAAACTATAACAAGTTTCAATAGTTAAAAAATGTATTATATTAAAATAACATCATCATTCAAATAAAAAAATCTAAGTGTTCTGTTTTTTTTTTTTTTTGTTAAGATGACTTGGTTGTACAATAACATCATCTCTCACTGTAAACCACCTGTCAAAAGTGGATGGCACTCACTGAGCTGCTGCTTCAGTGCATTAAGTCCATACTGTAGTAAAACACGTACAGTGTAAAAAATGTCTGTAAATTCAATGGCAAAATTCTGGTAAACAGTGAAGATAAATTGCCTTCTCTTATAAAATCAAAATTAACCTTAAATTAAAAGCAAATTACCTTCATACTAAAAACGAGAAAATATGTTTATTCTTACGGAACATTTCCTTAAAGAAAACAGTTTTTTACATTAAAAAAGTAAACACAGACATTTTCTGTTGTTTTAACTGACCACATTTCTTTAAAAAAAAATCCATGGGTTAAAAACCATGGATATTACGTCTAATTATGTTAAAACTGGAAACCCAGAATCCTTTGCAGTGCTGATTGCAAATATTAGTGTATTAACAGATATATTTGTGATATTGTGTGTTAAATGTGCTGTGTGGTTGCACAAGTATATGTAAATTTACATGTCCTTTGTGTTCCCTCACAATTTGATGTGTTTTGTTCATGTTTTGTGTGGTCACCATCTTGTGGTAGGTCAGATCTTGGAGTGGGCTCCCCCTCTATTCCCATTATTTGTGGCTGTTCTCTGCTGTGGTTAATGCTGTGATTATTGCTGGTTGAAACTTGCTGTTACTGTAGCAGTTCCCTAAGGCATATAAACTCTTTTTATTAAGAGTTAATTTGCTAAAGGTTACTAATTGTTTGTTTTTATATTATTTTACTGTAAATGTATGTTTTTTTTTAATCTCTAAAAAAAAGTTACCCTAATGTATGTAAAAACATGAAGTATTATGATACTATTTCTTTATGGTATATTACTTCAACCCAGCTGCCATTTATTTTTGTTTTACAGTTTGATACTGTTTTTTGACACAGTATATTACTCAACCCAGCTGCCAGTTTTTTACCGTAAAAACATTTTTTTTTTTTTTTACAGTGTAGGAGTCATTTTAGCCATTACACTGTAATATTATGTAACAAAATGTAATTTTTAAGTGCTTATGTTAAAGTAGATGAATTTATCTCTTAAGAAGAGCAGCACTGTAGATGCTGGTCACCAGCTCACCAGCTGTTGTTGGAATTTTCAGCTTGGAATTGACCTCTTGCTCATTTGTCACCTAAGTATCTTTAGAACTTTTTGATCATCATTGCAATAACTTTGTTGGGTTCTTTTTTCACTAATACTAATTATCAGTGAGCTCCTCTTTATACACCACACATGCTCAGAAACAACTTGAACAAGCATGTCCTCATTAGAGAATACCCTGTTAAAGTATTTTCACTTTGAGTTCATGCGACTTGACTGGAACTCATAGAGGATGAAGTCTGGGGAATACCTAGATAGTTTGGATCAAAGCCTGAAAAGAGAAAACAATGAAAAGGAAATATTTTTATACACTCCCAGTTCCTGAATCGTTAACAAAATAACAGTGGAATTTTACTATTAAAACAAACCAAAACAATGGTAGGAGAAAAATGAAAAATAAATACTGCAAATGTATTTGAAGATTTTAAAATATTTTAATTATTTGTTGGTTCTGCTATTTTATGAACTATACAATTGATAGTGTGTTTACAGTTGAATACAAGGGGTAGTTGACTATATCTAGTTCTGAACTAGTATCTAGTTTGCCTGGCGGGCATCAGGGTAAATAATTTGTTGGGAACCCTGTTACTTTTTAAGTTCACAAATGTTTTTAGAGATCCACATAGGTGGTTTGTGACTGGCCAATGGGAGCTCACTTCTGAGTTAGTAAATCAGGGTAGGAATCAGCTTATTAATTTAACTTGAATACTTGATATTCAGTGAGCCATAGAAAGGGGACATTTGGAAACTGTATGCAACTGTGAGCCCGTGGCCATTTGACAAGCTGGCAGTTCATTTAAAAATCACCTTGCACTGAAGGTCATTTATAACCAGAGCTGAAATGTGCTCAACTTCAGATATGGGCTTTTTCAGGGTTTTGGCTATGTTAACCTTACATATCTGTAGTATACCCATTATACAGTATCTGTGCCCCATCTGGCTAACTGATGAAAATAGGCCTCACTTACAAACTTCAGAAAGTATGAGAATCCCTTTAGCAGGTAGGGCTGAATAATCCCCTTGTTTTAGGAGCATATTTAAGTGTTTGCTGTTGAGAAGGACAAGTAAAAGGATTAGCACTCAGGTTTTACCAAGCTGCTTTCAATCACCGACAGAAATCCAAGGCTCCACATAGGGCCTTCCTTTTTTGCGCTAGTTTCAGCATTTTGTAATAAAAAACAAAACAAAACAAAACAAAAATATGTGTGGGGCAGATGGAATCGGGTGCAAATGTAATAGTTAATTATAGATAAAGGTTCCTAACAGGTTCTGAGTAAAGTCTTTGTTAAATGCTACTTCTATTTCGGAGCGAGTGTTCACTCAGTCACCATACTCTACCATATTGCATCTCTCACTCTCACGCATTACCACTGTACAGTCATGGTGGTGTGGCTAAGCATAGGCATGCTAGTACAATGAAAGCATATTTTAAAGATATGGGGCCAGGTTTTGATGATGGCCAAACCTCTAGCACTAGGACAAAACGTGCTTGCCCTTGATTTTGATTAAAAAACGAAAAAAAACGAGAGCAAACTGCCTTTGCCTTGTAATGTGATTTTGGTAACATGTTTTGCCTCCTCTTTTACCACCTGCTTTGGATTATAACTTTTGGATTTCTTTTGATGAAAAATGTCCAAAACGAAGAGAAATGGACTATTTTTATAATCGAGGTAACTGATATAATTGTGCCACCCGAGTTAGTAAGTTAATACTTTAATTGCTAGTAAACATCAACACCAGACAGAAGGATATCTACATCATCAGATGGAAAGCAACACAAATGGATGGAGATGCAGATGGATAACATTAGTTTACTGTAAAGCTACGTCTTAGTTGGTGCTTATCTTGGCGAAAGCCAAGTTCAAATCAGCATGAAGTTTAACATCTACTCTTGTGTAATGGAAATCATAATCAGTTAGTCTGCATTTTTTTCACTCAGTAGGAATTTAATTTAATTCAACGTAACATTTTGTAACAGTTACTTGTTTACAATGGACCTTTTGATATTTAGGACAGTTCTACCATTGCAACCTGGCTTCGTAAACTTCAGTGCGGATATCAAATCTTAACGGTTTCTAAAAAAAATAAAAACAGTTTTTGTTTAATAATACAAAAACCATATTTCATACAAATATTTAGTAATTTATTCCATATCATTTTTAGGTGCACCTTTTTTTGTCTGTCAGGTTTGAAACATACGGACAGCAAAATACTAAGTGCATATTAAAATTTTAAACACACTGGAATCAATTACTTTCAGAAATGATTAAGTATGAGGTGTAGTAGTCCTATGAATTTTTTAATGTTTCATAATTTTTTTTTTTTTTTAACAGCAGCTCTAAAGTTAATGAAGTCATGAATGTAAATTTAATCAATCAGGATTGCAAGCCCATTCGCTGCAAAATAGCAGCAATCAATCAAGATTGCAAGCCCATTCACTACAAAATAGCCAATCGGAGCATGCAGTGGGAAATTCAAATAATCTCTTTGTTTGAAAAGTATAAAACCCCTGCTTTAGCCCCAGCTCCTTGCCGCCCCAGTCCTGTGATAGCCCCCTCTGCTATCTGCTCAGACAACTACAAGACTGCACTTGGAGCCCTCAGCTCTCAGTATTTATCCATCAAGGTTGGGAGCCCTGACATTCGGAGAAACACAAGGTAACGGAATGCTGAAAGTGACTGCTTTTCAGGCTAGATAACAATACTCATAAATATCTATTCAGGTATTGTGTGACCCCTTGTTGTGTCAGTATGTACTAGTATTTCTTTGGTAAATTGTTGTTTTAAACCTTAGTTCTCATTGCAATGCTTTTAATGTGACATTAATTGTGTAACTGCTTTGTGTGATTTTCAAACTTATTTTGGTTGCATGCTTAATAAAAACCATCTTTCTAAGAAGAGATTCCCAGTATTGAATCATTTGCTCATGTTGAACAAACACGATTTATGAACTTTGAACAGTCTGGAATGTGGTCTATTTTCAGCTTGTTGTAACATGTAAATCTGCCATCGTTTTCAGAGAGTGATATTAAAAACGGGTTTGTACATTATAATAGGACACAGTTTTTGGAGGTCCTTTAATTTATTGCTCTTAAGAATATATTAACTGCCTACAATAGTACCCACAAGTCATACTAGCTTGTATGCAGTGATCAAATATTTCAGATAGTAGTCTAGAGTCTAGACAATATAAACTTATAAAGACACTTTATATATATATATTTATCTTGTTTATACGTGAACTTCAGACAATGTGAATGCTATATCAGTCTAATCAAACCACTATCAGCCACAAACTATTAAAGGATATCCACTATAAGAGGATCTCAGTTTGTATGACTGTGATGCCAGTGGTTCAGTGAACAGTTGAAGTAAATTCAGCATCAAAAGCTATGAAACTTTTGAATGCAGTTCAGGACATGAAGTCCTGCATGGATCCATGAAATACATGTTTGATAGTAGGTATATTTATATTCAAAATAAAAACATGTATTGTAAAAGGCGGTTCTAGTGTTAATGAAATGTAACTTTTAGATATTCCACACACACACACACACACAAATATAAATTCAAAGTAGGACAACTTGTAGAAATTATATTTTATACAATTTTGCAAGTGTGTTGGAGAGTGTGTGTGCGTGTATTAGAAAGGTAACTAGACAAACAAGTAGCTAATGCGTGGTGTAATTCAAAATGTGCAAATATTCAGTCGTTCTTTTTCTACTTAGTAAGCAGATACAGACATTTAATTATCCCCTCCCCTAAATCACTATGAATTGAGTAATCTGCATTGGTACGGATTATTTTTTTTCCTAAATCAGAACTGCATAGCAACGCATTTCCTGAAAAGTACGGCAAACAGGTTCTGAGGAAAACTGTCATGACTTATGCATGTAAACGCTGCCAGTGAGTAAGCAAGCCAGGATTTGAACCACATACCTCCTGGTTGCAAGCATGTTTCTTGGGCCACTGCACCACACAGCCTCATCCTCCATAAATGCATGTCTACTAAGCATGTCTTCCTCAGCCTGAATGAACACATTGATCAGCTGCATTGTGTAATGAACATTATTGGCAGGATATCAGTGAAGTAATTATTTATGATAAAACTGCACTTTTTCTGGTTACAAAAGTTAACACAACTGAATTTTAAACAGTTGTTTGCCTTTATGTACTGTAGGCATATTTTGATAACAGCCCCAATGCAGTTTATCCTCCTCGGTCCCAAGACCAGAATTCTTGAGAGAAAACAAAGTTTTATTTTTAAACATGTCTATTGCTTCATCTTAAACCCCAAAATATGGAGGGGTTGTAAAATATCAAGTGTCCAGTATACTGGACATTTGGAAGCAACCCCATAAAACGTGATGTCTATTGAGGTCATGTTGATAAAGACTGTACCAAAGAAAAACACTGAAGAACAACAAAATATTCTTACATATTTCACTAGACATTAAATATACAAATCTAAAACTAATACAATAAAATAATCAGATAAAGTTTCAGAACCACTGTTTTATTGTACTTATTTTGTAGTAAATGGGTTTAGGGGGATCAGGCATGGTGGCAATACATTTACATTTTTGTGATTGTAAACTCTTGCAGACAAAACTCATTGCTTCCACTAGAAATTCACAATAAACCAACAAGCATAGGAACAGCTGAAATTACAACAAATAGCAACATTTAAGAGCAATATGTTCCAATACATAAAAATAAATAATACATTATAAAAATCACACACACACATACTGTTTTGTTTCTTAGCCTATTTATGGAAAGCATAGAAACAATTTCTGTTAATCTGTAAGCAAAGGAAGACATTGCATTTTGTACACTTGATCCTGGATTTTTTGGCGCAGCCTGGTTTTCTGCACCTTTGGAAATTGGTACTTTCACTCCCCACCACTGGGAGGTGTTCTGTCTGACATCTCTGTTTGGGAGGGGTTGAAATGGACTGTGGACAGGCTCTGTTGCATCATCAAAGCTCTTCCTCATCTGGCCCCTGGTGGCACACACCAGACATTCTCCCACATACAGTCGAAAGTCCATTAAATCCATAATGTTCTTTTTCGCAACACTGAAGTGCTCACATTCCTGAATATAATCAATCCAGGAATTCACAAGCACCAAGTCAGCAAAGTGGAAGAAGACTCTAACTGACCACTTCTTGGTTCGAGTGCTGATTCTATAGAAGGAAATCATATGATCACTTAGGTCCACTCCCCCCATGTACTGATTATATGTGCTGATCAGAAGTGGTCTGCTGTCCTGGATGTAGGACTTGTATTGTTTTGAATAGCGTTTTATTTGGTTGTCAGGTTGTGATCCATGGGCTGTTGACACCATAACAACGGACCTATTGTCCATCCATTTCAGGATTGCCAGAGAGTCATCACCTCTAACCAATTAGTGGTAGGATCCCTGACCTGTCTTTTTCAGCATCTTGTCAGTGGCAAATTGCTGTCGTTGGGGCAGTCAGTTTGTCATGATGGTCCCAGCTGCATGTATTGCCTTTTCTCTGAGCCGATCAAGTAAGGGGATGCTAGTAAAATAGCAGTCAAACTACAGATGTGTACCTGCAGGAAGAGTTTCAGAGCTTCATTACTATAGAATCCCCAAAGCCTAGGCTTCTCTCTGGGGTTGCATTTGACCATGTTTCTGCCCCTTGATAGATGGAAAAGTCCAGAACTGCCCCTCTAGGTGTAGCCAGAATGTAATTCTTCAGCCCGACTGGATTTGGTTTGCCTGGAACATACTGGCGAAGACTTGTGGCTCCTGAAAACTGGATCATTTGCTCATCTATAGCTACATGTGGGGTCCGAGGAAGTTTCAAGCATGTTTCTCAAATTTTTTTCAGGATTGGGGCAACTGTCCACAATCTATTAGTTTTCTGTTCCTCGGATGTGATATCCAAATTATTAACAAAATGCAAATTGTTTCTCAATTTAAAGAGCCTTTCCCTTGGAATCTGGGTGACAGCTGGAATTTTGACAATTGGTTGGTAGCACAACCAAATTCTTGGTACATGCAAACATCCCATCACAATGTGGGATCCAACTAATTGCCTGATTTCAGATGGGGTTGATTTGAGCTCTGTGATTGTCGCTCTTTGTAAGCCCCGAATATTTGTTTGCTCACTGACCAACTGCCAGAAATCATCATCATAATACTGTGTGAA